>NC_053025.1:202076712-202312775 GCF_003073215.2 Triticum urartu | reverse complement strand
AACACTTAGTTTCAGGCTTAGGACCAGACTTGGGCTTCTTCACTTGAGCAGCAACTTGCTTGCTGTTCTTCTTGAAGTTCCCCTTCTTCCCTCTGCCCTTTTCTTGAAACTAGTGGTCTTGTCTACCATCAACACTTGATTTTTTTTTGATTTCTACCTTCGTCAATTTCCGCATTACGAAGAGCTTGGGAATCGTTTCCATTATCCCTTGCATATCATAGTTCATCACGAAGTTCTACTAACTTGGTGATGGTGACTAGAGAATTCTGTCAATCACTATCTTATCTGGAAGATTAACTCCCACTTGATTCAAGCGATTGTAGTACTCAGACAATCTGAGCACATGCTCACTAGTTGAGCGATTCTCCTCCAACTTTTAGCTATAGAACTTGTTGGAGACTTCATATCTCTCAACTCGGGTATTTGCTTGAAATATTAACTTCAACTCCTGGAACATCTCATATGCTCCATGACGTTCAAAACGTCTTTGAAGTCCCGATTCTAAGCCGTTAAGCATGGTGCACTAAACTATCAAGTAGTCATCATATTGAGCTAGCCAAACGTTCATAACGTCTGCATCTGCTCCTGCAATAGGTCCGTTACCTAGCGGTGCATCAAGGACATAATTCTTCTGTGCAGCAATGAGGATAAACCTCAGATCATGGATCCAATCCGCATCATTGCTACTAACATCTTTCAACACAATTTTCTCTAGGAACATATCAAAATAAACACAGGGAAGCAACAACGCGAGCTATTGATCTACAACATAATTTGCAAAATACTACCAGGACTAAGTTCATGATAAATTTAAGTTCAATTAATCATATTACTTAAGAACTCCCACTTAGATAGACATCCCTCTAATCCGCTAAGTGATTACGTGATCCAAATCAACTAAACCATGTCCCATCATCACGTGAGATGGAGTAGTTTCATTGGTGAACATCATTATGTTGATCATATCTACTATATGATTCACGTTCGACCTTTCGGTCTCCGTGTTCCGAGGCCATATCTGTATATGCTTGGCTCGTCAAGTATAACCTAAGTATTCCGCGTGTGCAACTGTTTTGCACCCGTTGTATTTGAACGTAGAGCCTATCACACCCGATCATCACGTGGTGTCTCATCACGAAGAACTTTCGCAACGGTGCATACTCAGGGAGAACACTTCTTGATAATTTAGTGAGAGATCATCTTATAATGCTACCGTCAATCAAAGCAAGATAAGATGCATAAAAGATAAACATCACATGCAATCAATATAAGTGATATGATATGGCCATCATCATCTTGTGCCTGTGATCTCCATCTCCGAAGCACCGTCATGATCACCATCGTCACCGGCGCGACACCTTGATCTCCATCGTAGCATCGTTGTCGTCTCGCCGATCTTATGCTTCCACGACTATCACTACCGCTTAGTAATAAAGTAAAGCATTAAATCGTGATTGCATTGCATACAATAAAGCGACAACCATATGGCTCCTGCCAGTTGCCGATAACTCGGTTACAAAACATGATCATCTCATACAATAAAATTTAGCATCATGTCTTGGCCATATCACATCACAACATGCCCTGCAAAAACAAGTTAGACGTCCTCTACTTTGTTGTTGCAAGTTTAACGTGGCTGCTACGGGCTTAAGTAAGAACCAATCTCACCTACGCATCAAAACCACAACGATAGTTTGTCAATTTGACTCCGTTTTAACCTTCGCAAGGACCGGGCGTAGCCACACTTGGTTCAACTAAAGTTGGAGAGACTGTCGCCCACAAGCCACCTATGTGCAAAGCACGTCGGGAGAACCGGTCTTGCGTAAGCGTACGCGTAATGTCGGTCCGGGTCGTCTCGTCCAACAATACCGCCGAACCAAAGTATGACAGGCTGGTAGGCAGTATGACTTATATCGCCCACAACTCACTTGTGTTCTACTCGTGCATATAACATCAAACCATAAAACCTAGCCTCGGATGCCACTGTTGGGGAACGCAGTAATTTCAAAAAATTTCCTACGCACACGCAAGATCATGGTGATGCATAGCAACGAGAGGGGAGAGTATGATCTACGTACCCTTGTAGATCGCAAGGAAGCGTTGACACAATGTAGAGGAAGTAGTCGTACGTCTTCTTCCCGATCCGACCGATCCAAGCACCGTTATTCCGGCACCTCCGAGTTCTTAGCACACGTACAGCTCGATGACGCACCCCAGGCTCCAATCCAGCAAAGCTTCGGGGATGAGTTCCGTCAGCACAACGGCATGGTGACGATGATGATGTTCCACCGACGCAGGGCTTCGCCTAAGCACTACAACGATATGACCGAGGTGGAATATGGTGGCAGGGGGCACCGCACACGGCTAAGGAACGATCACGAGGATCAACTTGTGTGTCCTTAGGGTGCCCCCTGCCTCCGTATATAAAGGATCCAAGGGGGGGTGGTGCGCCGGCCTAGAGGAGGGCGCAGGAGGAGTCATACTCCTACCGGGAGTAGGACTCCCCTCCCTGTTCCTTGTCCAACTAGGAGAGGTGGAGGGAGAATAGGAAAGGGGGGGCGCCGCCCCTCCCTCCTTGTCCAATTCGGACTAGGGGAGAGGGGGCGCGCGGCCTGCCCTGGCAGCCCCTTCCTCTTCTCCACATTAGGCCCATAAGGCCCATTAACCCCCCGGGGGTTCCGGTAACCCCTCCGGCACTCCGGTTTTATCCGAAACTTCTCCGGAACCCTTCCGGTGTCCGAATATAGTCATCCAATATATCAATCTTTATGTCTCGACCATTCCGAGACTCCTCGTCATGTCCTTGATCACATCCGGGACTCCGAACTAACTTCGGTACATCAAAATGCATAAACTCATAATAACTGTCATCGTAACTTTAAGCGTGCGGACCCTACGGTTTGAGAACAATGTAGACATGACCGAGACACGTCTCCGGTCAATAACCAATAGCGGGACCTGGATGCCCATATTGGCTCCTACATATTCTACGAAGATCTTTATCGGTCAGACCGCATAACAACATACGTTGTTCCTTTTGTCATCGTTATGTTACTTGCCCGAGATTCGATCGTCGGTATCCAATACCTAGTTCAATCTCGTTACTGGCAAGTCTCTTTACTCGTTCCGTAATACATCATCTCACAACTAACATGATAGTTGTAATGCTTGCAAGGCTTATGTGATGTGCATTACCGAGAGGGCCCAGAGATACCTCTCCGACAATCGGAGTGACAAATCCTAATCTCGAAATACGCCAACCCAACATGTACCTTTGGAGACACCTGTAATGCTCCTTTATAATCACCCAGTTACGTTGTGACGTTTGGTAGCACCCAAAGTGTTCCTCCGGCAAACGGGAGTTGCATAATCTCATAGTCATAGGAACATGTATAAGTCATGAAGAAAGCAATAGCAACATACTAAATGATCGGATGCTAAGCTAATGGAATGGGTCATGTCAATCAGATCATTCAACTAATGATGTGACCTCGTTAATCAAATAAAAACTCTTTGTTCATGGTTAGGAAACATAACCATCTTTGATTAACGAGCTAGTCAAGTAGAGGCATACTAGTGACACTCTGTTTGTCTATGTATTCACACATGTATTATGTTTCCGGTTAATACAATTCTAGCATGAATAATAAACATTTATCATGATATAAGGAAATAAATAATAACTTTATTATTGCTTCTAGGGCATATTTCCTTCACTACTATTATGACTCTAGGTGTCTTATGAAACCATCTAGTAATCTATCCATGTTTTGTGTTCCTAGTGTGATGAATCTGGCCACCATTCTCGAAAGCATCCCGTGATGCCACTTAGTAGTAGGCATTCTACTCCTGGGTTTTGAACCCGAGACTCACCCTACTTACCTCATGTCGATAGTGTTTGCTAGTTCCTTTAGGATATTAGTAACCTTTGCATTAGTCCTCGAGGTCCGTGGTACAACGTTCTTCCAATACCATGAACCAATATGGCAGGAGTTCTCTTGAACCAAAAGATCACAACAGGAGTGCTCTCGATGAGTTCTCCATTCTATATTGTGACTCTGCCAGTTCAACATTTCTGCATGGGTTATCCGGAAGAAATATGACGAACTCATTCGACATAATAATCTATGCATCCACAACTCAAAAAGTGATTTGTTCCTTTGAGTTGTCCCCCTTCATTTGTATTCCGACCATCGCCTATCAATTGATAGTCAGGAGTAATTGTGCATCCGTGTTATCAATGCTTATTATTCTTGTGGTCCGTCAAGCCATTCTATCTCGGAATGACTAGGAGAAACAAACTCCAGTACCTCATCCATATCCAGGATTGGGTCAAAGTAGTTGTGTTCTGCAGATCAAATGCCCATCCAACTTTTGCTCTGTTCTACCCTAGAGTATTACCCCCTTTATGTCAGGATTGTCATGAGAATTGCACCATCTCTCATGAATTCTTGACGCAGTGATACTTCGTGCCATAATTTTTCATTCCTCGGTTCTGTGTTGTCGCAACCGGAATGCCGGCAGGTGAACCATGATGTGCGAAATCAATACTCCTAGCAACCGTGTTGCTTGGTAGTTAATGGACACTAATATAATTCTTAGCGTGTTGGTTATCGAAACACTATTCTAGGATTGATTGTGCTACCTTGTCCTTATTTCCGGTGCACTCTTCGATCAATGAGTTAGGATTGTGTCATTCCTCGCTCTTTTGATCATATCATCTTGCCCTAAAAAGAAAGATTGTTCTCGAGCCTTGTAACATATCGGTGGTTCGTGATTTTCTGAATATCTTCTCGGAAGTATTACCTGGTTGTCACCTGGCCGCTATGTTGAGTTCGTGATCAAGTTGGTTTCTTATAAATCACCCCTTCTCCAAGAATCTGTGTTGGATATCCCTGAGCTAGTTGGTTGAGCTAGACAACAACTTGGAGAGTTGGAAGGTAGAATCTTTGCTTAACTTAGTTCATCTCTAAGGGATATCTTCTCTGTGTGTGTGTGTTGACGAGAGATGATATCTTCATCGATTGTTCCTCTTGATCAGTTGTTGAATCTATCGTCTTATCCAGACCTTGATTTTAGTGTGGGCTATCGTCAAATCAAGTTAGAACCAACGATATTCATAATGTTGTCTTACTCATGGTTGTTCCTCGAGCATACACCACTACATCCTTTGGTTTGACCAATACTATCACATTGTTCACATAATGGTGGAATTCCAGTGATATGGAAAATTCTGATGAGTTGTTGTTGAGCCCATCAGCAGCATCTTGTCTCCACCATGATTTGTGTTAAACATGAAGCTAGTGTTGGAAACTTTGTAAACGATGCTTTCATGTTCCGTTCATGAAGCATATGTTTGGATGAAAGTAGCGACTTACTCTAAGTTCACGTGCAATCGATGTAAGTTGCCACCATGGATTCGAGAAAGCTTGTTGCTTCTTCCTCTGGAATCATCCCAAGTCAGTCATGCATGTGCGAAGTATACATTGGTTTGTGAGATTAGCTACCTCCATTCCAAATGTATTTCCTAGCACGCCAAGCCACTGATTGACTTGTTCAAGGATAATAAGTTCTAAGTGCTAGTCCTGAAGGTACCAGACGGATTTGTACAGGATTTCGTTATCCTCGATGTTGGTTCCTAACCAGAACTCGGTAGTGTTTATTATAAGACTACCATGTGGCCATGCTTGTCTAGGACAATGTGTTCACAGGAGTGTAGCAGAACCAGCTCATGTTTTGGAGCTTCCTATCGTAGTTCATTTCCCGAGAATCTCACAACATTAGCTCGTTAATTTGAGTTGCAACTGCTCCTTCTCCAAACATGTTGTCTGAAATATCCTGTTACCAACCAGGTCTGAATCTCAGGCAGATATGATGGTTGGATCTTCTCCAAGATCTATGATGTAGGTCCCGACAAGGTTGATGTTCTGGCCGACGCACCTAGCCAGAGAATCTATAACTATAGTATCTTGATTGGGAAATTTGTCCATCTTCTCCGTGAGGATTTCATGCGGCTTATCCTATAAGTTGTTCCTTAGGGATTCTTGTGCTCCTGGTTTCCTCGATTAAGCTATGACCATTCAAACGGTGGAATCACTCTCGTTGAGTTATTCCGAGTTACCTGAATCATTCCCGGCATTTGCTTTTTGTTCCCAGCTTGCACTGCCATTGTGCCAATTTCCCATGGGCTGCCCTTCTCAGCAATTGTTGTTCAGGATCATCTTCAGAAGTGGTCCTACCATGGGTTCCATCCATTTCCGATGATAAGCAAATCATCCATCCCGTTGTCTTAAACAAGGTAGTCCACATCATCCATTCTAGCCCGAGTATGTCGTTCTCTCGAACTCCGTCAAACGATCGTTTGGGAATTGCCTCAGGTTGGTATAGAGAGTTTCAATGATCGATGTATCAAAAGTAATTCTTTTTGCCACTTAAGGGAATAATTCTACCAGTCAGCTTCCCAAAGGCGCCCCTGTTTGTTCCGAAGGGCAACCAACTCCTTACTACGTTGACACCGTTCACCACCCTCCTAAGTGTGGAAATCTCGCTACTTATTTAAACCTTGTCATGTGCTCATTTCCATCATTCTTGATGTGTGTATTGTGTCTCAGCTCAAGAGATGTTATGTCTCATTTCATGAGCTGATCGTCAGTTGCTCAATCTTTGAGGAGATCAGTTCCGTAAAATTTCTTTCTGTCATCGTCGTGTTGGATGAAGTTCTCAGAGCATGACATCGAGACAAAGATCGTGATTGAATCAACGTTCTTATGAAGTGCAACCTGGATCGTGAAGATTGTGTTAGTTTGCGTTCCCCCTTCCATCTTACCCTACGCTTGAATCTCGGGACGAGATTCTTGTTTAGTGGGGGTGAGTTGTCACATCCCTAGTTTTGGCAATGCTTAGTGCTAGCATCTGGTGTTGCATCATGTCTAAATTTCAGTTAAACTTGAAATGGGGACTGATAAACCCTAGCAGCAATGAAATTGAACTAGGGTCAAATTAAATCCTTTCCATCTACCCAAAATGGCCTCTAGAAAAGTTCATCAATTTTGGAATGGGTGAAAACTTCTTCCAAAAATGATGCACACATTTATAGGACATTTCTGGATTTTGTAGTTAATTCATACGTATTTGAATTTGGACAATTAAATGCTATATAATATTTTAAATGTCCAAATAATTCGGAACTTAAGTGAGGGTTGTTGGAAATATTCCAAACAGAGCCCAAAATTATTTTCAGGGTTTTTGAAAATGCTTTAGCATTTTAATTAAGTTAAAACAATTACAGAAAAATAGAAAACAGAAACTAAAATACAAGAGAGAGAGAGAAGGACTAACTTGGCGCTCACCAACCGGCCCAGCTCCTGTGCTGGTCCAGGACTGTGCGGCCTAGCCCACCTGGCCCCTCCCCTGTTGTCTTCCTCCCCGCGCCAATAGGCAGCGCGCGTGGCCGAGGCACGCCGGCACGCGCCCGGCCACCTCCTGCTTGCCGACGAGTCCCTGGACGCGTGGACGACTCTCCCGTGTCGTCCCGATCCCGCTGACCCCCTCTTACTCTCTCTCAAGCTCTTTCCCTCCTCTGCTCCCTCTCCCTCTCAAGCCCGAGCACAGCCGCTACCGCGCCATCGTAACGCCGCAGCCACCGGCCCTACCGTGCCTCGCCGACGTGTCCATGACCTCCGCCTCGACGCCCTCGTCCTCCTCGTAGACTCGCTCGACACCGGACGCCCCAAAACGCCGCCCCCGACCTCGTCTTCATCGTTCAGCCGCCGAGATCGCCGGCGACCTCCCGTCTTCATCAGCTCCTCCCCGACCCCGCCGACCCGCTCGTCGTGACCGTGGTGAGCCGCTGGCCGTTCCCCCTGCACTCCGTTCTCTTCCTTGCATGCCGTAGCGACCGCACCAAGCATGACCGCACCCGCCGACGCTTGCGCCCGCCGCCGACGTGGCCCCGGCAACCAAATGGCCTGGGCGTCGTGTCCAACATGCTCGCCGCCTCGCGTAGCTGCTGTAGGTGCCATGAACGCGCTAGCACGGCCACTGCAGCCCCGTAGCCACAAACACCCGAACGCCGGCACCGCCCCGAGCTCATTTCCGGCGAGCTCCGGCCGTCCCCCCTGCTGCCGCATGCCGCCCTGGATGCGGGCGAGCCCCAGCTCCCCGCGCGTGCCCTCCATTGCTCGATTGGGTGCCGGAGGAGCAATCCTTCGCCCTCCGCCGCGTCTGCTGCCGCCGGCGGCTAAAAGCCGGCGCGTTAGCCCAGTTGACCAAGGGGTTTGACCTCCCCTGGCTAAATGATAGGTGGGGCCGCCCTGCTAAGTAACCTAGATTAGGATTAACTAAACCTAGCTAATTTAGCTTAGCTAATGACATGCGGGCCCTGCCCGGCTAACTAAGTTAGTTAGGGCTAATCCTACTTAGGTTAGTTAGGTTAGCCGCTGACAAGTGGGCCCTGGTCCCTGTTAATTAGCTAAGTGTTAGATTAATTTAATTTTAAACCCACAACCACTGACGTGTGGGACCAGGGACTAATTAGCCTAGATTAACTTTTAGTTAGTGCTAATTAACCCTGTTAGTTGACCGAGTCACTGACTAGTGGGCCCCACTGGTCAGGTTTGACCTAGACCGCCCCGTTGACCTGCTGACATCACAATGACTTAGTGCTGATGCAGTAACTCTTTTTTTGGATTTATTCTTTTACAGGAAATTCCAGAAAATAGTTAAAACTTCTAAAATTCATAGTAAATCAAATGTAGCTCCAAATCAAATAAATTATATATGAAAAATGATCAGAAAAATCCAATCTATCCATCTGTACTGGTTTCATGCATGTTGGAACAACTTATGGCTGCTGTTTAGGCCAAATCATATAAATGGCATTTAAACCCTCACATCTGGAGTTTGAATTTGAACCTAAGGTTCAAACCAACTCCATTTAACATGTTGCTAGTTGCATTAGCTCAAAACAAAGCATATTGACATGTCATGATCATGCATCATATTGTGCATTGCATTGATTATGTTTTCCTTCTCTGCTGCCGGTATTTGTCCCCTCTCGTTAGACGTTGCTTCGATGATGTGATCGATGACACCGATGAAGAGCTATGCTATCTACAGAATTGCCAGGTAAGCAAAAACCCCTTGTTCATTCCGATACAATCCCACTCTCTTGCTCCTTCTCTCTTTTACTGCATTAGGACAACAACAATTCAACTGTTACATGCTGCGGTAGTTGAACCCCTTTCCTTTGCATGACCTGTCATTGCCACAGTAAATAGATGAAACCCACTAGCATGAGTAGGAGTTGTTTGAGCCCTGATGTGCCTACTCATTCATACTTGTTTGTCATGCCTGCTATTGCTTAGAGTTGTGTCAGGTCTGATTCATCGGGGATGAATTGGAAAGTTGTGAACATGTCCTACTGTGTGAGCTAAGTGTGTTGAACATAATTTGGTAAAGGTATCGATGAGAGGCCATGTAGGAGTACATGGTGGGTTGTTTCATTGGAACCGTCCTTAAGCACCGAGATCTATATGTGTGATTTAAGAACCAGCTACTACCACGCATTGGGCCCGAAACCAATGGACCCTCTCAGCTTCTTAACCACCCTAGTTCTCTATGCAGGAGTTGCAACTAGTTTCTGGTGTTTATAGGATATGTGTTGGCGGCCACGTGTAGCGCTGACCCTAGGGGTGGGCTATGATGCGGTAGATACACCGTGGCCGGGCATGCCGGGCGCCCGTTTGGTGTCTCGGTACCCTGTACACATTGTCCGGGGCCGTATGTGGAAACCTCGGCCGGACTCCCTGCGGATGGAACCTGGATAGGCGATAAACCTGGACTAGAGACTTGAGTATTTAGGTAGGCCGTGGCCGACACCCTCATTGGGCTTCCTCTTGAAGGTTGCCGAGTACATGTCGTGTAAACGACGGTAAGTGGTGAGAGCGTGCGTGAAGAAGTACACCCCTGCAGGGTTAACATCATCTATTTGAATAGTCGCGTCCGCGGTAAAGGACTACTTGGTTGCCTATAGAGTTCATAGATAAGAGTTTGCTTGCAGTCGTAGTTCAGGTTAGCCACTGAGTCAAAGCTGGCTTGCTGCAGTTAAACTCCACCACCCCCCTTTGTTGATACCGATGCATATGTAGTTAGTTCTGATGTAAGTCTTGCTGGGTACATTTGTACTCACGTTTGCTTAATTTATGTTTTGCAGAGAGACTTCAGTCTCGCTAGTAGTTCCGTGTGGACTTCGACGTTTAGCTTGATACCTCAGCTACGATCTTGTGCCCTCGGCAGGATCTGGTAGATAGTCAGGCTTCTTAAGCCTTTTTCATTTGTAGATGTCTGTACTTCAGACATGTTAAGCTTCCGCATGCTTTGACTTTGTATGCTCTGAATGTTGGGTCATGAGACCCATGTTTGTAATATCTCGCTCTCGGAGCCTAATGAATAAATACTTGAGTCGTAGAGTTATGTTGTGATGCCATGTTGTATTTACACATATCGAGCATATTGTGTGTATGATTGAAATGCTTGGTATGTGTGGGATCCGACAATCTAGTTGTTTATCCTTGGCAGCCTTCTCTTATGGGGAAATCGTAGTTCTATGTGTGCATGCAGTAGTAATGTGTACACATATCGACATATTGTGTGTATGATTGAATATGCTTGGTATGTGTGGGATCCGACAATCTAGTTGTTTATCCTTGGCACCTCTCTTATGGGGAAATGTAGTCTAGTGCTTCCATGAGCCATAGTAGTCCGCTACAGCCCGGTTCACCGGAGTCCTGCTAGCCCAGCACTACTGCTCAGGACACTTGACTGGCCGGCATGTGTTTCACTTCGTTCCTATGTCTGTCCCTTCGGGGAAATGTCACGCTGTGACATCCGGAGTCCTGCCTAGCCTGCTACAGCCCGGGTTCCCGGAGTCCTGTTAGCCCAGTGCTACAGCCCGGAATTCACACGCTGGACCGACATGCTCGATGTGATTCATGTATGCCTGTCCCCATAGGTCTGTGCCGCTTTGGGTTCACGACTAGCCATGTCGGCCCGGGTTCTCTGTCATATGATGCTAGTGACACTATCATATACGTGAGCCAAAAGGCAAAGGCGCAAACGGTCCCGGGCCATGGTAAGGCGACACCCGTGGGAATACCGTGCGTGAGGCCACAAAGTGATATGAGGTGTTACCGGCTAGATCGATGTGACTTGGAATCAGGGTCCTGACATTACGCCAGGGGAACCATACTGTGGCTCAGTAGGCAGATGAGTTTAGTAAGTTATCTAGTTATGCCCCTGACGATGTGGCCACAGATGCCGCAAAGCAGGAGAAGTTTATGGACAGGCTGAATGATGAGATGAACATGCAGTTGATGGTGGCAACATTCAACAACTACCAGGAGTTGGTAGATAAGGCTCTTATGATTGAAGGGAAGCAACAACAGATTGAGAGCCGTAAGAGGAAGTATGGACAAGGAAGGTATAATTCAGGAGCTCAGTAGAAGCCTCACCTAACCCCAAACTCGGGAGGACTTGTTCATAACCATGGAGGCCACACCCACAATGGAGGAAGTACCCATAATCATACTAGCCCAAGGAATGGGAATGGGAATGGAGCAAGCAACAATCAGAACCGCTCCAATCTAGCCACACCCGCCAAGAGAGACCTAAGCCACGTTACTTGTTTCAAGTGCGGGGAGACTGGACACTATGCCACGGAGTGCCCTGAAGAGAAGAATGGAAATGATAATGGGAGCACTGGAAAGAAGCCCAATCCATTCAACAAAGGACAAGTGAACCACGTTAACGTGGAGGAGGTTGAAGAGCAGCCAGACGTGGTAATTGGTAAGTTTTTTGGTTAAGTCTTTTACCGCCCTTGTTCTTTTTGATACTGGTGCATCGCATTCATATATATCAAGGGGATTCGTGGATAAGTTTAAACTGTCAACCCAAACCCTTAGGACCCCTCTACTAGTAAGTTCACCTGGAGCAGAGTATATGGCTAGTCGATGGTGCGACCAGATACCCTTAACCATTGGTAGCCATGTTTTCCCGTCTGACCTAATAATTTTGGAGTCACAAGGATGGGATGTGATATTAGGCATGGACTGGATGTCAAAGTATCGAGGAAGCATTGACTGTGTTAGTAAGTCAATTTGTCTCACCACCCCTCAGGGAAAAAGGATTAAGTACATATCTAGGCATGCGCCTAGGAGTAGCCAAGTAAATACCTTCACGGTAATTGTTCAGGAGGAAGTGCCTGTAGTGAAGGATTACCCGGATGTTTTTCCAGAAGGGTTACCAGGCATGCCACCAGATCGAGACATCGAGTTTTTGCTAGAACTGTTGCCAGGCACCGGGCCTATATCAAAGAGACCCTATCGGATGCCCGCGAATGATCTGGAGGAGATCAAGAAACAGATCAAGGAGTTATTGGAGAAAGGTTACATTCGATGAAGTTCATCACCATGGGGAACCCAGTGCTTTTGGTTGAGAAGAAGGATAAGTCTCTAAGAATGGTTGTTGATTATTGCGCGTTAAATGAGGTGACAATCAAGAACAAATACCCACTACCGATGATCAATGATTTGTTTGACCATCTGCAAGGAGCTAAGGTGTTTTTCAAAGATCGATCTGCGATCTGGATATCACCAGCTGAAGATCCGGGAGAAGCATATACCAAAGACAACACTTACCACAAGGTACGGGTTGTATGAGTATACAGTCATGTCATTTGGACTAACTAACGCCCCTGCCTAGTTCATGAGCATGATGAACAAGGTCTTCATGGAATATTTGGATAAGTTTGTTGTGGTGTTCATTGATGATATAATGGTATACTCGAAGAATGAGGAGGAGCACGAAGAGCATTTGCGTTTAGTTCTCGAGAAACTCAGGGAACACCAGTTGTATGCCAAGTTCAGGAAATTTGAGTTTTGGTTGAAGGAAGTTGGATTCCTTGGACATGTTATATCAGGAGAAGGTGTAGCAGTAGATCCCACCAAGGTTCAGTCATTCACTGAATGGTTGGCACCCACTTCAGTTAGCGAGATCCGTAGTTTTCTTGGACTCGCAGGATACTATCGGAGATTCATTGAGAATTTTTCCAAGATTGCGAAACCAATGACGGAGTTATTGAAGAAGGATACCAAATTTAAATGGACAGAAGAATGTGAAGTGAGTTTTCAGGAGTTAAAGAAACGTTTGACTACAGCCCCAGTGCTGATTCTGCCAGATATACGTAAGGAGTTTCAAGTGTATTGCGATGCCTCTCGCCTAGGACTTGCAAGTATGCTTATGCAGGACGGAAGAGTTATTTCGTATGCCCCACGACAACTAAAACTGCACGAATTGAATTATGCCACACATGATTTGGAGTTATCAACAGTAGTGCATGCGTTGAAGATTTGGAGACATTACCTTATTGGAAACCGTTGTGATGTGTACACGGATCATAAGAGTTTGAAGTACATTTTCACACAGAAGGAGCTGAACCTTAGGTAGAGAAGATGGTTGGAGCTTATAAAGGATTATGACATGACGCTTCACTATCATCCAGGCAAGGCCAATGTCGTAGCAGACGCTTTGAGCCAGAAGAGTTATGCTAATACCCTAGTAAGCACGGGATTGCCAAACGAGTTAGCAGAGGATTTCAGCGGACTTCCATTGGAGATTGTTCCTAGAGGTTTTGTTACAACAATGGAAGTTCAGTCGACATTGTTGGGAAAGATTCGAGAAGCTCAGAAGGATGACAAAGAGATTGCTGAGATAAAGGAGAGAATGCGCAAAGGAAAGGCCAAAGGTTTTCGTGAGGATGAGCACGACACCTTATGGTTTGAGGACCGTATTTATGTGCCCAATAACACAGAGATCAGGAAGTTAATACTTCAGGAGGCTCATGACTCACCATACTCGATACACCCCAGAAACACCAAGATGTATTTGGATTTGAAGGAACGTTTCTCGTGGACTGGTATGAAGAAGGATATTGCCGAGTATGTAGCCATATGTGATGTATGTTAGAGAGTGAAGGCTGAGCATCAAAAGCCAGCAGGATTGTTACAGCCTATGCCGATACCCGAATGTATGTGGGATAAACTTGGCATGGATTTTATCATCGGATTACCCAGGACCAAATCAGGATATGATTCTACATGGGTAGTAGTTGATCACTTGACCAAAGTGGCTAACTTTATCCCAGTGAAAACCACCTATACAAGTGCGAAGTTGGCCAAGATATATATGACCAGGATCGTATGGCTGCATGGAGTTCCGAGGACAATTGTATCAGATAGAAGAACATAGTTTACCTCAAAGTTTTAGCATCAGCTACACCAGACTTTGGGAACGAGATTACAGTTCAGTACAACATTCCACCTTCAGACGGATGGACAGACCGAGAGAGTCAACCAGATTTTGGAGGATATGTTGAGAGCTTGTGCACTAGATTATGGATCTAGTTGGGATGACAATTTGCCCTACACGGAGTTCTCATACAACAATAGCTATCAAGCCAGTTTGAAGATGGCACCTTTCGAAGCCCTGTATGGACGAAGGTGCAGAACACCGTTGTTATGGGATGAAGTTGGAGACCGTCCGTTGTTTGGACCAGATTTGATCAAGGAGTCTGAAGAAAAGGTTAAGTTGATTCGAGATAGACTGAAGGTAGCTCAGTCCAGGCAGAAGAGTTATGCAGATTTGAAACGCAAAGAAATAACCTATGAAATTGGAGATAGAGCATATTTGCGAGTATCACCTCTGCGAGGAGTGAAACGTTTTGGAGTTAAGCGAAAGTTAGCCCCGAGGTTTGTAGGACCATACCAAATTTTGGAACGTATGGGAGAAGTTGCCTACAAGTTGGAGTTACCTGAAGGACTGTCAGGAGTTCATGATGTGTTTCATGTTTCCCAGCTGAAAAAGTTTCATGCGGAGATGGCCGATATACCTCTAAGAGATACGGTGCCCTTGGAGGCGATTCAGTTGGATAATGATATAACCTATGAGGAGAAGCCAGTCAGGATTCTTGAATTTGCCAGCTGAGTCACCCACAACAAGGTTATCAAGTTTTGCAAAGTTTAGTGGAGCCACCATACCGAGGATGAAGCCACCTGGGAACGAGAGGATGATCGTCGCAAAGACCACTCACACCTATTCTCTAGCCAACCCGAATCTCGAGGGCGAGATTCATCTTAAGGGGGGTAGGTTTGTAACATCCCAAATTTTCAATTTGGAATGTTATACATAGATCATTCATGCATATCATATTTTGTTGCATTTCGTTTCGCGATCCTCGAAATCCTAAGCAACTCAAGGACCCTCGGAGAGAGTTGGGGATTTCTTAGGTTTCGTATTTGAGTTTTATCAAATATTAACACGAGGATTTTTGGTTTTAATTATTTTTCTCTCCGAAAATATTTCATATTAAAATATATGAGAGGAGATAATATGACTTCTCCAAAATAAAGGAAATATTGGAGGAAAAATATTAAAATCAAATATTTGATTTTATTCGAAGTTTATTGCTATTTAATTTGAATTAGAAAAAATTGCACATTTTTCAAAGTTGCATTTTACGGCCAAGAAAATGTTCATATTGTTCTAAATATTTTATTTAGATGGTGAAAATTTGTTTTGGCATTTTTAGATTTTTATTTTATTTTCTAGGATTTATTTAAGTTCCGGCAAAATTATTAAAAAAAAAGGTCTCAACGCCTGACTGGGCCGAAGCCCAGCCGAGCCAGCCCGCTAGACCCGCGCTGCCGTCTCCTTCCAGGAGACCGGGATGCCGCCGCCGCCCGCGATGCCGAGTCCGGCCCGGGACTCTGCCGCGCCCCCCTTGCCCTCCCCAAGCAAGCCCCCCTCCTTTATATACCCCGCCCCCGGAGCCCCCCCACCACCAACCCCGCCGCCTGCCTCGCCGCAGCGCCGACACGCCGCCGCTAGCCGCGCCGCGCCGCCGCCCTTTGCCGCGCGCCGCCGCTCGCCGTTGCCGCTGTCGCCGCCCCGCGCCGCCCACCGCCGCAGCCCCACCTCGCCGGAGCCGCAGCCCCGCCTCGCCGGAGGTAAAGCCGCCGTTGCCGCCGCCATTTTTTTAGAAAAGATCGATCCAATTTTTTTAGAAAAAAACCCTAGGTTCGTTTTTTTAGAATATATCGGTTTATTTTTTTTCCTGGTTTAGTTTATTTAGCGGACATTCGTCCGTACGTTCATTTTAACGAACGGTGTTCACCCGTTAGCCGCAGACAGTGAACGATCATTCGTTAGCCTGTTCGTCAGTTTTTCTTTTTCTTGGATTTTTTGCGATTAATTTCGATCGCGATCTTATATCCGATTTTCGTTTTAGTTTATCTTTTCGCTCATTTGTCGGAATCAGGCGATTCAAGCACCTAGATCTTTGTCTCGAAACCCTCTTTCTGTTTAATCCACTTAAACAAGATTTTGGTACTGTAAAATTTGACTTAGGTCCAGATTAGTAAACGGATCTTGTTTCTCTCACAGTTTGAGTTTCGTTGCTCCGTTTGATTTGATTCTTTTTTCAAACCGGAGTTCTTATGTTGAACTTTTTGGTTAGATCTTCTCATTTGAGTTTTACCCGTGCTTCTTTGCTTGAATGCTTATGCATGCTATTGTTTGTTTGCGATAGAACACCCAGAGTGTGAAGCGTGCTACTACGAGTCTCTAGGTTTTGCGAATCATCAGCAAGGCAAGTAACACATTGATCATACTCTTTCCATACTCAGTTTTTATGCATTAGCTCCAATCCTCAAACATTGCATGATTAGGATGTGATTAACATGTGGGTTGGGAAGTAGTTGATGAGGTAGAACCTATTGCCCTGTTATTATCAAACCCTTGGGAGTTACTTCTACATAATGCTTATATTGCTATGCTATGCTCGTAGACGTGGTTTGGGCGACTGAAATCCATGACAGATGTGAGATTATTAATTAATGGTTCAACTTAAGGTGGCAACTTAAATACACATATGGGTGGATTGTTTGTCGGGCACCTGGGGAATCCAGTGTTGTCCTAGGATATCCTGGAGTACCCATGTGATAATCCTATGGCCCGCCACCCAGGCTCAAAGGGAACTGAGATATTTCATGCTAGAAACTTCCGTGTGCATCCACAAGCTATTATGGGCTCTAGCATAGTAGAGTAAGTTGTGTGAAGCTCCTGAAGAGGTGGATCAACAGGTAGAGGGATGTAGGTTGGTATGGTCTGCCCGGAGTACGGAGTTAATGCTTCTGAAAGACTGTGTCTCGGTCATCCGTTTCTCAAACACCCGGCAGTGCGAGAAATCCAACGGAGGAGATCGGGTCTTGTGGGGAAAAGTGCGCAAACCTCTGCAGAGTGTATAAACTAATCATGGTTAGCCGTGTCCCTGGTTATGGACAAGTCATGAGTATCTAGTACTTGGATTATCATATGTATCTCATCACTCTTAATTAATATTGTTGGGTTGGTAATAACTTTTAATTGGGATTGAGTTGGAGCAACCTTCTCAATGATGTTTCAACTACCATGATAGTTAAGTAAAATCTATTCCTTTGTTGTAGGAAAAAATTGGCTTTTCCCAAAACTATAACCATAGAGCTTTCCACCAGCCAAATATGCATGTAGTGATAGCATTACTCCGTTCTTGCTCTACTGTGTTACATTGTCAGCATATTCCATGTGCTGATCCGTTTTCGGGCTGCAACGTATTATGTTGCAGACTTTTCAGACAAGGAGTAACGTTCGTTAGGTCATTGCCGTGCAGCTCAGCTATGCCGTTGGAGTTGATGGACTCACTTTATCTTCCAAGACTTCCGTTGTTATCGTATTAGATGGCCTCAAGCCACATTTATTGTAATAAGTTCTCTCTTGAGACATTTGATGTAATAAGTGTGTGATTGCTACGTTGTTATAAATCCTTCGAGTACTGTGTGTGTCAGCACAGAGACTTGACCGTTTGAGGTCGGGTCGCTACAAAGATGTTGTAGCCATGTAGGTCAGTACATTGAATGTACTGGCAATTTCACACTATAGAGCAAGGCTGAAATAATTGCTATTACGACATGCATATTTGGCTGGTGGAGGCTCTAAGTTTAACATTGCATAAAGCTAATTTTTTCCTAAAACAAAGGAATATATTTTATCTAACTACAAAGTTGGTTGAAATTATTGAGAAGGTTCCTCCAACTGAACCCCAAAATAATAGTTATAACCCAACAAATTATTTAACTAAAGTGACGAGATCAAACCAATAATTCAAGTACCAGATACTCAAGATGTCCATAACCGGGACACGACTAACCATGATTAGTTTGTACACTCTGGAGAGGTTTGCGCACTTTTCCCCACAAGACTCGATCTCCTCCATTGGATTTCTCGCACTACATGATGTTTGAGAAACGGATGACCGAGACACAGTCTTTCCTAGGAGGTCCCCTTAACCGATAGATAGGTCGGTACACCTACAACCCCCTACATCTTCTAGCCCATCATGGAAAGGATTCCCAAAAATTACTCAACTATGCTAGAGCCCATAATGGCTTGTGGCTGCACACAGAAGTTTCTAGCATGAATAATCTTATGATCCCTTTGAGCCTCGGTGGCAAACCATAGGATGATCACATGGGTACTCCGGGATATCCCAGGACAACACTGGATTGCTCCAGGTGTCCGGACGACCACTGGGTACTCCAGGGTGCCCCAACCAATCCACCTAGATGTGTATTAAAGTAGCCACCTTAAGTTAACCATTAACGATAACTCTCACATCTGTCATGGATCACTCAAACCAATCCATGTCTACGAGCATAGCATAGCAGTATAAGCATAACTTAATAACAACCCAGGGTTTGAAGTAAAAGACAATAGGTTCTACCTCATCAACTACTTCCCAATACCCACAAGTTAAACAAGTCCTACTCATGCAGTGTTTGAGGATTGGAACTAAAGCATAAAATTGGGTAATAAAGGGATATGATCAAAGTGTGAACTTGCCTTGTACTATTGATGAAGATGATGTGCACTCATAACTCCTGATAGTTCTACTCGTCACACTCCGGTCAATCTATCATAGGCAAGCAATTGCATACATAAGCACTCATGCAAACAAATCGAAGAAAAGATCTTGGAAATTTTCAAAAACAAGCAATTAACTCTTGAAACAAAAAACAATTTCTAACACTACCAAAATTGGCTGAATTTGGCCTTATTAGAAAGTTTAGGTCAAGAGCTTCGATTTGCAAAAAGAATCAACTAAATGAGAGTTATAAAACTCGAGTTATGAACAAAAGAAGATTCAAATTGAAATCTGTTTGAAATCAAATTTTAAACTTTCAAAAATATGTTTAAGTTGTTTATCTAGATAGAGGAGATCATAACGAAGACGTGGGCGTTGGTTTCGTTGAATTTGGATAAGCGAGCAAAAAGTAGTGATTGTTTCAAGATCAGGGGCTAAACTATAAAATAAACAATCGCGGATAGGTCCCTGACTAAAACTAACAGAAAAAGACTAAATAACGAACGTTCGTTTTTCTAAAAATAAACAGCGGACGTTCACTAAATAATTAACTAAAAAGAAAACCGTTCGGTTTTAAAAGAAAACCGAACCGAAAAAATAAACTGAAAGAAAACCCTAAATAAATAAACCGGACCAACAGTTTTACTAGTTCGGGTGGTGGGGTTCAGCGGCAGTAGCTCCGGCATCGAGGCCAACCGCGGCGTCGGCGGCAAGATGCTCCGGTGGGCGAGTAGGCAGTGGCGGTTACGCGGGGCGGCGGGGTGGTGCAGCAGGCGGCGGCGATGGCTTGCGGCGTCGCGCGACGAGGCGGGGCGCTGGCGGCGGACTTGGGCGGCGGCGGAATGGGGTCCAGGGGGCGCGAGGTCTGCTTATAAGGGGGGGGGGCACTGGCCTCGGGAAGCTCTCCCGAGCTCGTACGGCTCCGGCGAGTCGGAACCCGGGTGGACTCCGGGTGGAAGACAATGGAGCGCGGGCTGGGCCGGTCGGCTGGCTGGGCTTTGGCCCAGTCGGCGGAGATCTTTTTCTTTTTTAAACAATTTTTATAGGAAAAAATACAAATAAAACAATAAATATTAAAAATGTTATATAGGCATATTATATATCAAAATTTTCAGAAAAAGATGTTCTACCACGTGAACATTTTTTTAGAGTCAAATAAAATCCACAAAAATTCAGTCAAGTCAAACAGTGCTACTAGTGCAATAAAACCCAATAAAATCATTTTAAAGATAGCAAAATGATTTCAAATTTATTTCTCTCCATTTTTCTATTGTAGGGAATCATTTTACCCTAGTTTCCATATATTTTATTTTTGGAGAAAAATAATTTGAATACAACCCAAATAACTCCAAATTGAAAATAATTTCAAAGGGACTTTTAAATTTAATTCTTTTAAACTCCCAACTCATATTTCATATGAAAATCATTGAGTTGCAATAAAGTTTCTGAACTTGAAATATTTCCAAATGAAATTCAAATCTTCTCAAAACCCTTTTCATTTATAATGGAAGAAGTCATGTCATCTTCTCTGTAGGGTTCCGTATTTGAAAAGAATTTGAATTCATGGAGATCAGAAATGCAAGGTGAAAGTTTGGGAAAGTCCTTTTATTCCCTCTCATTTAACTTTCAAAAAGTTTCAAAATTCACTCAATTTCACACAAGCAATCAAACAATCAAAACTATCTATTTAATATAACATTCCAAAATTTAGAATTTTGGAATGTTACACGGACGTTTCAGATTCCTTGTCCGAGCTGTGTGACAGGACCAACATAGGTTGGCGCTGCTTCTTCAGAACTTGAGGGGGTTGAACCTCTTCGACGTCCTTGGCCGCCGCCCTCTTTTTTGAGCGCGAGGAGGCACTCTCATCCTCGTCATCATCCACGACCCATTCTGTACGGATGAGGCCGCAGCATCTCCGGACCAGTTGCTCGGACGAGACCTACGGCGGAGGCCCTCCCTGGCCTCCGGTACCTCCATTTTCTTGCCCTTCTTGTCGGGCGCCTTCTACGGCACCACGACCAAAATCTTCTCTAGCCGTTCGAATCAGGGCCGTTGTGGCAGCGGCACCAGGCCGCTGATCTTCTTGGCCTTGGCGAGCTAGCACTGCAAAATCCACATTAAAAGGTTTGGATCAAATCGTACGATGCAAATGTTCGAACTCATGTTAAGACAAGTACCGCTCACCTTCTTCGGAGGGTTTGCAGCATCGAGGCCGACTTCCTCCCCTTCGACCGGCCAGTCCTTCTGCAGCTTG
The DNA here is from genome assembly GCF_003073215.2 of Triticum urartu. Lineage (NCBI taxonomy): Eukaryota > Viridiplantae > Streptophyta > Magnoliopsida > Poales > Poaceae > Triticum > Triticum urartu. Next base: position 202,291,506 of record NC_053025.1, on the reverse strand, counting down.
AATAGCTGGCCCCACACTTTCTTGTGGGTCATGCCAAAGAAGTGTTTCACGGTGGCTGGATCTTCGGGGTCGTACTCCCACATTGGCTTGGCCCTCTCCTGGCAGGGGAGTAGTCAACGATGGAGCATGATCTGAATAACGTCGACCAGCTTCGCGCTAGTCTCCATTACGCTGAAGACGCTCTTCTGCAGCGCCTTCAAATCATCAGTGGACCCCCAGTCCGGGCTCTTGTTGATCCATGAGGCCTGCCTGGTAGGAGGTCCGGATCTGAATATGGGAGCCGCTGCCCAGCCAGCTCCTTGTCGCTCGGTGATATAGAACCATTCCTTTTGCCACATTCTGATGGTGTCGACAAAGTGGCCCTTCGGTCACAGTCCGCTTGTTCGCCACCAACTACCTTGGGCTTGACGTTGAACACCTTTAGCCACATGCCGAAGTGTGGCTGGACTTGGAGGAAGGCCTCACAGAAGATAATAAAGGACGAGATGTGGAGAATGGAGTTGGGGGCTAGATCATGAAAATCTAGCCCGTAGAAGAACATCAACCCCCGCACAAAGGGGTGCATGGGAAATCCAAGGCCCCTAAGGAAATGAGGGAGGAATATGACCCTTTCGCCCAGCTCGGGCGTAGGGATGATCTGGCCCTCTTTGGGGGCCCGATGGGCAATGTAGACCAAAAAATAGCCGACCTACTTTAGCTTTACGATATCGCCGTCGGTGACGATGGAGGCCTCCCACATCCCGTTGGCACCGGATACGGCCATGGTTGGAGATGGAGTGGGATTTGCTGTGGACGTAATGAAAAGGGGCGCCAGAGCTCTGAGGATCTATGTGAGCGGAAGGTGGAAGAAGACGTGGGATGCTAACTATAGTAGCTCCCCCTTTATAGGCTGTTGACAAGCCAGGGGTTCCTTTTTCCACGATGTTGGCTTCTTCACTTCCCAATACGCCCACAACGTTATGTGCGGGGAGGGGAATCGAAATCATTGATCATATCCCCGAAAGGTGGGACACGATCTCCACCTCGAGGAGACGTGCCAAACGTGGCGTCGGCCTCGAGCCGTGCTTCGAGAAATAGTAATTGCTCGGCATTATGGCCGGACACGACTCTTCAAAAGAGAAAAAGTTGTCAGGCGTAGGCACTATTTACACTTGAACGGTTTTTGTTTTTAGCTTCGTTGCTAAGAAAAAACTGCTGTTTGAGATTCCGGACATCCCTTGGCTCCGAACATGAATGAGGAAATCGGAGAACTCACCTCGCAAGCAGAACACTGTTAGGTGAGAAGATGCCGGACTCAGGCTTGGGCGTTGGAGGCAAGTTCGGGGGCTACTAAGGGAGTTACGGACTAAGGGGTCCTCGAGGCGTCGACCCATTGAGTATGGGCCGGACTGGTGAAGCCTTATAGTGACGGGAGATCTATGAAGCCGTGGTGTTCCCTCCAAGTCAAGGATAGGCGGGATCTCTTTATTCCTTATTGTAATCCATCTCCGGTAACCCTAACCCTACCGGTGTCTATATAAATCGGGGGTTGTAGTCTTTAGGACAAGAGACATATTCATCACCTCATCACCTAAGGGTTTAGCTCATGCTGATCTTGAGGTAGATCTACTCTGTAAACCATACTATACATCCAATATAATCAAGCAGGACTAGGGTATTACCTCTTCGAGAGGGCCCAAACCTGGGTAAACACTGCATTCCTCGTCCCTTGTTCCCCCTCGATCCCAGATCCACAACTCGAGACACCTACCCAGAGGTCCACCCGTTTTGACACGACAATTATAATCAAGGAAAGTAGGTGGTAACTCAATTTCATCATCCCTTATGAGTACCCCAAGATAATTAGCTAAATGGGTGGCAAAAATCCCATCAAAGAAATCTCCATCTTTAGCATTATTATGTAACCTTCTTGCAATAATAGCCCTCTAGTTATATCATTTATCACCCATTACCGCACACTCGAGGGCACTAAGATCTGATGCACAAAGGTGGGTATGGTCATGTTTACCATTAATGCATCTCCCTATAAAGAGAGCAAAATAATGCATGACATGAAAGTGAATGCTCCCTATGGTAGCTTGTGTAATATTTCTAGTTTCTCCCACAGTGATGCTAGCACGGAAATCGTTATATTAGTTTTACGAGGTTCACTATGACTGCCCCATTGTGGAATTTTTCATGCATCACTAAAATCTTCTAGGTCCATGGTAAATGATTTATCATAAAGATCAAATAGAACATAGTGAGTATTGCGCTGGGATGTAAACTTAAATCTTCTCACAAAGGAATCAGTGAGGTGATAGTACTGCCGACACTTATCTGACATGAAGTCCTCAAGGCTAGCATTTTGCATGTACGTATCGAATTCCTCCGTGAAACCTGCATCAACAATGAATTGATCTGACGGCTACTGCAAGGCCGTACTAGAGCTTCCCTTGGTGGTTCAAGGTCTGGCTCATGTATCGCGAGCCTTGGGGCTTGCTTCCTCGAGGAACCACCTTGGTATATCTTCCTAAACATTTTCTTCCTCTGAAAAATTTCAGAAATCTTTAGTGACTCAAAATAAAAGTGAAAAAAACTCAATGAGATTGATAGCAACTACTCCCACAAGTGTCTAGAGGCTATATCATGCAACAAAACTACTTTGGACCATATAAATTTGACATGCAAGCTCAAGAACAAGGTCACCACAGTAGCAAAAATTTGCAATATATAAAGCACTAGAACAAAAACCAATTGGACCATTGGAGGAGTCACCTATAGAAGAACAATTCCCCAAAACAGTTTTGCGAATGGAGCTTTGAGCAAGGAGATCGAAAATGGCAACGAAATGAGCTAGAACACGGGTTTGAGCAATGGTGGGATTTTTTCTGGAGGAAGACGAATTGGATGGGTGCTGGAAATAAGTGAGGGGGACCCACGTGGGGCCCACAAGCCTTGTAGGCGCATCTAGGGGGTGGCACGCCCTGTGAGATTGAGGCCCACTGGTGCATCCCCTGCTGTGTTTTTAGTCCCAGAAATTCTCAAATATTCTAGAAAAAATCGTACTAAATTTTCAGGGCATTTGGAGAACTTTTATTTTGTGGTCATTTTTTTATTGCACGGATAATTCAAAAAACAAGGAAATAATAATGTTTTTGCTTTATTTATTCTAAATAATAGAAAGTAAAAGGTGGGTACAGAAAGTTGTGTTTACTAAATTCATCCATCTCACGCCCGTCAAAAGGAATCCATTAACAAGGTTGATCAAGTCTTATTAACAAACTTCTTATGAGTGACATGAAACCGGAGAATCTTCATATAACACTTGGTTACCTTAACGGGCATATGCATGTCCCCAACAATAAGAATATCATATTTCTTTTTGACAGTAAGAATAGGGAATTCAAAACCTCCAATAGCAATAGTTCAAAATTTTCCAATAGAATTGATGCTATTAAATTGAGGTTGTTTCTTTGGAAAGTGTATCATATGCTCATTACCGTTAACATGAAAAGTAACATTGCCCTTGTTGCAATCAATAACAGCCCCTGCAGTATTCAAAAAGGGTCTACCAAGGATGATCGACATACTGTTGTCCTCGGGAATATCAAGCATAACAAAGTCCGTTAAGATAGTATCATTTGGAACTACAATAGGCACATCCTCACAAATACTGATGGGTATAGCAGTTGATTTATTAGCCATTTGCAAGGAGATTTCAGTAGGTGTCAACTTATTCAAATCAAGTCTACGATACAAAGAGAAAGGCATAACACTAACACTGGCTCCCAAATCACATAATACAGTTTTAACATAGTTTCTTTTAATGGAGCATGGTATAGTTGGTATTCCTGGATCTCCGAGTTTCTTTGGTATTACACCCTTAAACGTATAATTATCAAGCATAGTGGAAATTCCAGCTTTCGGTATCTTTCTTTTATTTGTAACAATTTCTTTCATATACTTAGCATAAGGAGACATTTTCAATATATCAGTCAAACACAAGCGCAAAAAGACAGGTCTAAGCATTTCAACAAAGCGCTCAAATTCCTTCTCATCCTTTTTCTTGGATGTTTTAGGAGTAAAGGGCATGGGTTTCGGAACCATGGTTCTCTTTCTTTACCATGTTTCCTAGAAATGAAGTCTCTCTTATCATATCTCTTATTCTTAGGTTGTGGGTTATCAAGATCAACAGCAGGTGCAATCTCCACCTCATTATCATTACTAGGTTGAGCATCAACATGAACATCATTATTAACATTATCACTAGGTTCATGTTCATCACCAGATTGTGTTTCAACATCAGAAATAGAAATATCATTTGGATTCTCATGTGTGTCTATAACAGGTTGACTAGAAGCATGCAAACTCCTATCAGTTTTCTTTTTCCTCTTTGAAGGACTAGATGCATCAGTATTAATTCTTTGAGAATCTTGTTCAATTCTCTTACGATGGCCCTAAGGATACAAAGGTTACTGTGTCATTTTACCACCTCTAGTCATAACTCTAACATCAGGATCATTCATTTTATTATTCATCTCATTGACCAAATCATTCTGTGCCTTAAGAACTTGTTGTACTTGAGTTTTTACCATGGAAGCATGTTTACAAATAATCTTGAGATCATTAACAGTTCTACACATATAGTCACCCAAGCAATCAAGCATATAAGCATTACGTTTCAATTGTCTACTAACATATGCATTGAAGTTTTCTTGTTTAACAATAAAGTTATCAAACTCATCCAAGCATTGACTAGCAGACTTATTATGAGGAATATCACCTTCATCAAATCTATAGAGAGAATTTACCTCTACTACCTGTGTTGGGTTATCAAGACCATGTATTTCTTCAATAGGTGGTAAATTCTTAACATCTCCAGCTTTTATACCTTTTTCTTTCATAGATTTCTTTGTCTCTTGCATATCTTCAGGACTAAGAAATAGAATACCTCTTTTCTTCGAAGTTGGCTTAGGAGGTTGTTCAGGAAGAGTCCAATCATTATCATTACTCAATATATTATTTAAGAGTACTTCAGCTTGCTCAACAGTTTGTTCCCTAAAAACACAACCAACACAACTATCTAGGTGGTGCCTAAAATCATCGGTTAGTCCATTATAAAAGACATCGAGTATTTCATTTTTCTTAAGAGGGTGATCAGGCAAAGCATTAAGTAATTGGAGATGCCTCCCCCAAGCTTGTTGGAGACTCTCTTCTTCAATTTGCACGAAGTTAAATATTTCCTGTAAAGTAGCTTGTTTCTTATGAGCAGAAAAATATTTTTTAGAGAAGTAATAAATCATATCCTAGGGACTACACACACAACCAGGAGCAAGAGAATTAAACCATATCTTAGCATCACCCTTTAATGAGAAAGGAAACAGCTTAATAATATAGTAATAGTGAATTTTTCCTCATGAGAAAATAAGGTGGCTATATCATTCAATTTAGTATGATGTGCCACAACAGTTTCAGATTCATAACCGTGGAAAGGATCAGATTCAACCAAAGTAATCAACTCAGGGTCGACAGAGAATTCATAATCCTTATCAGTAACAAAGATAGGTGAAGTAGTAAACTTAGGATCATATTGCATTCTAGCATTCAAAGCTTTTTCTTTCCACTTGCATAATAATTTCTTAAGATCATCTCTATCCTTACAAGCAAGAAAGTCCCTAGCTACCTCTCCATCCATAACATAACCCTCCGGTATAACAGGAAGTTCATATCTAGGAGAGCTAGTCTTATCAAGTGTTTCAAAGTTTTTAGTTTTGAATAATTTCATCGGTTTTAGAAATATCGTCATTTTTGGCATTCTCAATATCATTAACTCTAGCAATTTGTTCATCAAGAAATTCACCCAGTGGCACATCATTATCAAGAAAAGCAGTAGTACCATCATAAGCATCATGTATAGCAGAAGTAGCACCATCAATAGCATGCGGCATATCAGAATCAATAGCAGGGGTAGGTGTCACAAGATTACTCAAAACAGAAGGTGAATCTAGTGCAGAGCTAGATGGCAGTTCCTTACCTCCCCTCGTTCTACAGGGAAAAATCTTGGTTTTGGTATCTTTAAAATTCTTCATAGTGATCAACCGATATAAATCCCAAGTGACTCAGAGAATAGAACTATGCTCCCCAGCAACGGCGCTAGAAAAAGGTCTTGATAACCCACACGTATAGGGGTTCACAACAGTTTTTGAGGGTAGAGTATTCAACCCAAATTTATTGATCTGGCATAAGGGGGGCCAAAGAATATTATCAAGTATTAGCAGTTGAGTTGTTAATTCAACCACACCTGAAATACTTAATATCTGCAACAAAGTATTTAGTAGCAAAGTAGTATGGAAGTAAAGGTAACGGTGGTGAAAGTAACAATAGCAGCTTTGTAGAAATTGAAACAGAAGTAGCAACGAAAGTAACTTAGCAAAGATCAATATATGAAAAGCTCGTAGGCAATGGATTGGCAATGATAATTGTGTTGGATGATATTCATCATGTATCAGTCATAACCTAGGGTGACACAGAACTAGCTCCAATTCATCAATATAATGTATGCATGTATTCCGTATATAGTCATACGTGCTTATGGAAAAGAACTTGCATGACATCTATTGTCCTACCCTCCCATGGCAGCGTGGTTCTAGCGGAAACTAAGGGATATTAAGGCCTCCTTTTAATAGAGAACCGGGCCAAAGCATTAGCACTTAGTGTTGGGGATATTACTACTGGACGTAAACCGGCCAGGAGTGGTCGGGTTAACTCTATAAGAATTAGAAGCCCAGAAGATAAAGGATGATGGCGCTTTATGAAGGCCCAAGGCCCTAAGGCGGGTTAAGGCATGTAGACATAAACTGATATTGTCATGTAACTTGTATTGCAAGATAGGAGGAATAGAGACCGAGTTGGACACAATGATGATCCGGCCTCGGGACTCTGTAAACCGGCGGGCGTCAACCTGTGTATATAAAGGGACGACTCGGCGGCGGTTTAGGGACAACATACAACAACTCGAGAGCTAGGAAAGCCGATTCGCTCCCTAGTCATCGAAACCCTAGCAATTCCATCACAACTGGACTAGGCTTTTACCTTCATCGTAAGGGGCCGAACTAGTATAAACTCTCACGTCCCTTGTCCGCTTTAACCCCTTTAAGCTAACCCGTAGCGATGGCTCCACGACTAAGTCCTTTCACAAGGACATCTGCCATGACAAAACCACGACAGTTGGCGCCCACCATGGGGCTATCGCATGATGGTTTCGAGTTCTTGAAGGGCAGCTTCGGAGGACTCAAGGGATACGCTGTGGTCCGGATGACTAAAAGTCATCGCGTTAAGCTCTACATCGACGACGCCTGATGGGGTCCCGAGGCCGGTTCAATTGAATACGGGTACCGGGTCCCCTTTGGTGGAATTCACATCTTCATCGACAAGATCGGTGAACCGGGCCCTAAGCCGGACATATACACCGACACCATCGAGACGGCTTAGTGTGCAAGCTCTGCCCCGGTCGAGCCCGCCGTAAAGCATGTCTCCATAGGTGTCATCCACGGAGCGGAATATGAGGATGGATCGGCATCTGGTGGCGAAACCATTGTCTGCTCCGATGACGAGTCTTCAACCGGAGAGACCGAGTCGCTATACCAGCTGCAGGATGGCCGGGTTAGTGGAGGTTCCGATGGCAACAGTATTCTGGACCCCCTTGATCTGCCAAACCGGGTCGCGGTCTTCATGGCCGGTACACAGCCAACACAACACTCTTCTACTTTTGCGGCAATGATCTCCGGTTCAGCAACAGCAACGCCAGCAGGGGCAAGGGGCTCTGCGCCGTCTCTGGCTCAGGTTTTGTCCGATTTATTTGACCCTTTAGCAACGTTGCTGGCAGCAGAAGTGGATGCGGCAAACCAGGATCAGCACAACGCGGAGATTGCTAAGGTGAAGGATCAGATAACTCAGGCTAAGGCGGACCTGGCGGCAGAGAACGCTAGGATAGCTACAGAACGGGCCGAGTTAGAGGCTCAGGTCTGCCGGCTTAGGCTGGATCAGAGTGCCTCAGATGAGGTCATGAGGAGGAGATACCGGTCGCACATCCCGCCGGGTTATGAGCCAAGAAATCTCTTCAACACGCCAGGAGCAGGAACCAGTAACCAGCCAATGGTAAACCGGACGAAGGCACCAGTAACAGGAGCGCTGGTTCAGCCGCGCACGATGGACCCGCCTTGTCAGAACAACATTTTGTCACAATGCGTTCCGACACCCCAGGGCATTACTCCAACCCGTTCGATAACATTGTGGCCGCCGCTTCGCGGTTGGCAGCTCTTCCAATCGAAGGCGAGTCACCGGTGGCGGTTGAGACACGACGGGCTAGAGAACTCCTCCAAACGGCTTTAACCCAGCAGCAGGCTTACTCGCATAGTCGGGAGAGGATCCATTCCCCCCCCCCCCGTCCAAGTCAGAGCTACAATAGGCATATCGATGAACCGGCTATGTCAAGCAGTGCACGGCACTATAACCCGGCGGGTGGTGGAGCTAATGCACAATATGTGGTGGATCATGGCCGAGCACGTCGAGAGGCCGAGATAGTAGCTTAGCACATAGCTCGTCAGCCTACTCCGGTTCGTCCAACCACCTTAGTGGAGCCAGGTGTGGTCTTTAGTTCTTTGGGGGTACCATGCCTCACCCCGGCCTTGCGTAATGTGCGACTGCCCAAGGATTTTAAGGGCCCTCGTAAGGTGCCCAATTACACCGCCGATTTGCCCCCTGAGTCATGGGTTGAGAGTTATGGGATGGCAATGGAGATGCTGGATGTGAATGAAGTAGTGGGTGCTAAGTATTTCACCATGATGTTGGAAGGAACAACCCGTACCTGGTTAAAGAGTTTACCAGCTAATTCCATTGCGTCATGGGCCGAGTTAAAGAGCCGGTTTATCCAGAATTTTAAGGATACGTGTAAGCAGCCCATGTCAATTGTGGACCTAGCCGCTTGTGTTCAAGAGGATGGGGAGTCTACGACCCATTGGGTGAAGCGAGTCTCAGCTATTTTGCATTCGTCAGACCGCATCAATGCTGATACAGCAGTCTTGACGTTGGAGGGCAGCTGCCGGTTTATGCCATTAAAACTGAAGTTGGGAAGGCTCAAACGTCATTGTAATGACATGTCAACGCTTATGGCCGCTTTGGTTAAATATGCCGATTCAGATAGTACCAAGGACCCTGATTCCGAGGAGGACAAACCAGGGAAGGGGAAAAAGAACGGCAGTGCCAAGGAGCAGCAACATAACCCGGCAGGCCATGGGAACAATGGTAAGCGCAAGGCGGATAATAGCTTGGACTTTGTGGCTAACACCAACGCCCAGGATAACGGTCAGCGTCGCAAGGGTAAACCGCCCCAGCGGGGCAGAGGGTCGGGCCCCAATCCGGAGCGCCTGTTAAATCAACCTTGTCCAAAGCACAGATCCAAAGAGAAGCCAGCCTCGCATCTTTGGAAGGATTGCTTCATCATGCGAGAATTTAAAAATTCCAATATGTTTCAATATGACAATGGCCCGCCCAGCAGTTCAGGAGGCGGTTTTCATGGGCCGGGTTATGGTGGTGGCAGCGCTGGTTCAGGATTCCAAGGCAATCAAACCGGACATGGCAATCAAGGTAATCAGGGCAGTCAGGGAGGTTATAACCATCAGGGTAATCAACAACAGAAGCAGTCGGGTTATCAGAGCAATTCGAAGCAGTTGAACAGCAGGCAGTATCATGTCTTTACCACTAGCTTGTGTAAGCGCGATCAGAAGCTTCACAAAAGGGCCGTGAACTCTGTTGAACCGGTGGTGCCTCAGTATTTGCAATGGTCGGAGCAACCCATTTTATGGAGCCGAGAGGATCATCCGCCCCGGGTTGATAATCCGGGTCATCTGGCCTTAGTAGTGGCACCTCAGGTTGGGGGTTACAAGTTCACCAAGGTGCTTATGGATGGAGGGAGCAGTATCAATATCCTTTACTATGACACCTTCCATCGCATGGGGCTGACAGATAAGAATCTTAAACCGTCGAACACCATCTTTCATGGTGTGGTGCCTGGTAAATCGGCATATCCGGTTGGAAAGATAGCTCTAGAGGTGGCTTTCAGAGATGATTATGACTCCAGATCGGAGACATTGACTTTTGAGGTGGTGAAAATCAAGAGTCCATACCATGCCCTGTTCGGGAGGCCGGCTTATGCTAAGTTCATGGCGAGGCCGTGTTATGTTTATCTGCAGCTTAAGATGCCGGGTCATAAGGGGACCATCATGATACATGGGAGTAGGAAGATTGCCTTAGAGTGTGAAGAAGGGGATGCGGCTTATGCTGAGTCTGTTTGTGCCACAGATGAGCTGAAGTTTTATAAGGACAATGTTGATCCGGCGGATATGACTTCTCTGAAAAAGCCAACTACGGAGCATGATCCGGCACTAAAATTTAAATCGGTTGCGGACACTAAAATGGTTGATTTTGTTCCTGGTGATTCATCACAGCAGTTCAGTATTAGCGCTAACCTGGATCTGAAATAGGAAAGCACGCTCATCGAGTTCATCCGTGAGAACCGGGACATCTTTGCATTGAAACCTTCTGACATGCCAGGTGTACTGTGCTGTCCCGAGACCGTTGCGCCACGTGTCTTCCAGTTATTCGCTGTTGTTGCCTTGTCATTTGTTTGCGTGTCATGCATTTCATATCATGTCGTCATGTGCATCGCATTTGCATACATGTTCGTCTCATGCATCCGAGCATTTTCCCCGTTGTCTGTTTTGCAATCCAACACTCCTATGTCGTCCAGCGCCCCCTTTTGCCTCTTTTCATGTGCCGGTGTTAAACTTTCTCGGAATGGACCAAGATTTGCCAAGCGGCCTTGGTACACCACCGGTAGACCGCCTGTCAGTTTCGTGCCATTTGGAGTTTGTTTGATACTCCAATGGTTAACCGAGGAACCGTAAAAGGCCTCGTGTGTGTTGCAGGCCCAACACCCCTCCAAAGTGGCCCAAAACCCAGCTAAACCCCCTCCATCCTCTCGGCCGTTCGATCACGATCGCGTGGCCGAAAACCGCACCTCATTTGGACTCTCCTAGCTCCTTTTATGTATAAATATGTGACTCCCCCATCCAATCTCAGATGAAACCCTAAAATTTCCACTCTCCGCGCCGGACGTGTCCGTTTCCGCCGGACATGCCCGCGGCCAACCAGAGGGCGCCACATGGCACCTCCACCGCCACCCGCCGCCGCAGCCCGGCGAGCCCGCAGCGGGCCCTCCTGGCCCATCGCCGCCCCGCGCCTCCCGGCGCCTCGCCCCACCGCCGAGCTCCCGCGACCGCGCCGCCTCTTCCTCGCCGCCACCGGTTGCCGTCCCCGCCGCCTTCTCCGCCCGCCGCCGGCCGCCGCGAGACACCACGCCTTGCTCCGTCGCCGAGCGCCGCGCCACTCCGGCTGCCGCACCTCGCCTCCTTCGCCCGGTGCCGCCCCGCTCTGCCTCCACTTCGGCCGTCTCCCCCGTCTCCGGTGACGAACTCCGGCCGCCGCGCCTCCATCCCCGACGAACTTCGTATTCCGAGCTCAGATCTGGATCCAAAATATCTAGGGTTGACCTCTTTTTCTTCACTAAGTCTTTTTCTGCATATTTTTTTAGCCATGTTCATCGCACCACATCTCTACCATCGTAGCTCCGTTTCGTGCGTGTGGCATATCAAATTGTTCGTTAGGATGTCCTCTTTATTTCATTCCATTGCACCAGGCTTGTTTGAGTCCATCTTGATGCCTAAAATGCTGTTGCAAGAGTGCTATAAAATGTTAGTTTCTTTTTCTTAGCAGTTTATGAGCTTCTATCATTTTTGCCATGATTATTGTGTGCATCTTTTGGGCATGAGCTCTACATGTGCTTTGTTATATGACATGCCATATTTACAAGGGTGTATGCCATGTATTTTGGTGATCAATGTGGTGACTAGCACAAGCATGCCAAGTAGCTCTCGTGATGTTGCTGATTTTAGCGACTTAGAATTCTTCTAAGTCTTTTCCCTGACGTTATTTTTATGCCATGTATTCATGTTGCTACAGAGTGATCCATGCCTCATTTGAGCATGTTCAATAAGGATGATTTTGAGATATTGTTATGTGCTATCCATTCGTGTCTTTGTTTGCATTTATGGAGTGCCCTAGAATGACTCAATCTTGCTCTACTTTTGCTATAAAATGTTCCTGGCAGATTGTTTACGTGTTAATCAATTTTGCCAAGGTTGTTGTAGTTGATCCATGCATGCTATGAACTTGTTCTTGCCATGGTTAGCTTCTTGAACATGTCTTCTTGCTGGGAGTATGCTTAGTTTGTCATGCAATGCCATGTGTTGAGTGCATCGAGCTCGCAAACATGCCTTCATAATTCTGCTTATGCTATTTCTAGTTTTCTGCTAAGTCTGAATCTGTTAACGAAACTTGCTATGTTTACATGGGTGCCATCATATCTTCTGATCCTTTTTGGCTTATGGTTAGTAAGGGACTTTTGTTATATGTCTTGAGTAGATTCATGCCAGGCCTCGTATTGCTATGATCTGATCATGTAGCATGTTGTTATCTTGCTCTAAACATTGCCTCCTCATGTTAAATCCTGACATATTGTTATTTTCACTAAGTCTGTGGTGTTGTTATCTTTTGCACTTTTGCCATGCTTGTTTGAACCTGCTATTGTGTGATTTAGCCATAGCTCAGTGTTCATCTTTTGTCAAGCATCTTGAGTAGATCACTGCCATGTGCTTTGTTTCTATGTTGGAGTGCAGTAGCTTAGCTTCTTGTTGCATTCTAGATGGTATCGTGCTGTTAATCGCAGAATTGTGCCATTATTGTTTTGCTTTCCATTTGCAAACCGTGCATCTGATTCCGGTGATCTTTATATCGATTTCGACCGAAATCACCTCATCTTTCCAGCGGCGCACTTGGTTCGCCAAGTTGAGGCATGGTTCAATCTTTTCCTTCCGAAGCCCGCATATGCATTGCCTAGCACATCCCGCATATCATGCCATGTTTTGCATCATGTTGCTTGCGCATTGCACCGTGGTTGATTGTTCTTTCCTTGGCCTGTGTTCTTTCTTTGGGTAGAGCCGGGAGACAAGTTCGTGATCGAGGAACCCGTTGAGTACGCTTATGAGGATCAAGCTTTCGTCTTCTCAGAGAGCTTTGTAGGCAAGATGACCATACCCTCGCAATCACTTCTATCTTTGCTTGCTAGTTTCACGCTCTTTTGCTATGCTGCGATATCTACCACTTGCTATATCATGCCTCCCATATTGCCATGTCAAGCTTCTAACTCACCTTTCCTAGCAAACCATTGTTTGGCTATGTTACTGTTGGGGAACGTAGCAGAATTTTAAAATTTTCTACGCATCACAAAGATCAATCTATGGAGTCATCTAGCAATGACGGAGAGGGGAGTGCATCTACATACCCTTGTAGATCGCGCGCGGAAGCGTTCAAGAGAACGGGGTTGATGGAGTCGTACTCGTCGTGATCCAAATCACCGATGACCTAGCGCCGAATGGATGGCACCTCCGTGTTCAACACACGTACGGTTGGGAAGACGTCTCCTCCAACTTGATCCAGCAAGGGGGAAGGATAGGTTGATGAAGATCTAGCAGCACGACGGCGTGGTGGTGGAAGCAACGGTGATCTCGGCAGGGCTTCGCCAAGCTCAGGGAGAGGGAGGAGTGTAGAGGGAGGCGCCAGGGGCTAGGGTGCGGCTGCCCTCCCTCCCCCCCACTATATATAGGACCCCAAGGGGGGGGCGCCGGCCCTAGAAGATTGAATCTCCAAGGGGGGGCAAGGGGGGTGGAGTGCCCCCCAAGCCAAGTGGGGCGCCCCCACCCCTAGGGTTTCCAACCCTAGGCGCATGGGAGGCCCATGGGGGGTGCGCACCAGCCCACTAGGGGCTGGTTCCCCTCCTACTTCAGCCCATGGGGCCCTCCGGGATAGGTGGCCCCACCCGGTGGACCCTCGGGACCCTTCCGGTGGTCCCGGTACAATACCGATTACCCCCGAAACTTTCCCCATGGCCGAAACTTGACTTCCTATATATAAATCTTCACCTCCGGACCATTCCGGAACTCCTCGTGACGTCCGGGATCTCATCCGGGACTCCGAACAACTTTCGGGTTACCGTATACTAATATCTCAACAACCCTAGCATCACCAAACCTTAAGTGTGTAGACCCTACGGGTTCGGGAGACACGCAGACATGACCGAGACGACTCTCCGGTCAATAACCAACAGCGGGATCTGGATACCCATATTGGCTCCCACATGCTCCTAGATGATCTCATCGGATGAACCACGATGTCGAGGATTCAATCAATCATGTATACAATTCCCTTTGTCAATCGGTACGTTACTTGCCCGAGACTCGATCGTCGGTATCCCAATACCTTGTTCAATCTCGTTACCGGCAAGTCACTTTACTCGTACCATAATGCATGATCCCGTGATCAACCACTTGGTCACATTGAGCTCATTATGATGATGCATTACCGAGTGGGCCCAGAGATACCTCTCCGTCATACGGAGTGACAAATTCCAGTCTCGATTCGTGCCAACCCAACAGACACTTTCGGAGATACCCGTAGTGCACCTTTATAGTCACCCAGTTACGTTGTGACGTTTGGTACACCCAAAGCACTCCTACAGTATCCGGGAGTTGCACAATCTCATGGTCTAAGGAAATGATACTTGACATTCGGAAAAGCTCTAGCAAACGAACTACACGATCTTTAAGCTATGCTTAGGATTGGGTCTTGTCCATCACATCATTCTCCTAATGATGTGATCCCGTTATCAATGACATCCAATGTCCATAGTCAGGAAACCATGACTATATTTTGATCAACGAGCTAGTCAACTAGAGGCTCACTAGGGACGTGTTGCGGTCTATGTATTCACACATGTATTACAATTCCCGGATAACACAATTATAGAATGAATAATAGACAATTATCATGAACAAAGAAATATAATAATAACCATTTTATTATTGCCTCTAGGGCATATTTCCAACAGTCTCCCACTTGCACTAGAGTCAATAGTCTAGTTACATTGTGATGAATCGAACACCCATGCAGTTCTCGTGTTGATCATGTTTTGCTCTAGGAGGAGGTTTAGTCAATGGATCTGCCACATTCAGGTCCTTATGTACTTTACAAATATCTATGTCTCCATATTGAACACTTTCACGAATGGAGTTGAAGCGACGCTTGATATGCCTGGTCTTCATGTGAAACCTGGGCTCCTTGGCAAGGGCAATAGCTCCAGTGTTGTCACAGAAGAGAGTCATCGGGCCTGATGCATTGGGTATGACTCCTAGGCCGGTAATGAACTCCTTCACCCAGATTGCCTCTTGTGCTGCCTCCGAGGCTGCCATGTACTCCGCTTCACATGTACATCCCGCCACAACGCTTTGCTTGCAACTGCACCAGCTTACTGCCCCACCATTCAAAATATACATGTATCCGGTTTGTGACTTAGAGTCATCCAGATCTGTGTCGAAGCTAGCATCGACGTAACCCTTTACGATGAGCTCTTCGTCACCTCATAAATGAGAAACATATCCTTAGTCCTCTTCAGGTACTTCAGGATATTCTTGACCGCTGCTAGTGTTCCATGCCGGGATTACTTTGGTACCTTCCAACCAAACTTACGGCAAGGTTTACATCAGGTCTGGTACACAGCATAGCATACATGATAGACCCTATGGCTGAGGCATAGGGGACGACACTCATCTTTTCTCTATCTTCTGCCGTGGTCGGGCATTGAGCCGTGCTCAATCTCGTACCTTGCAATACAGGAAAGAACCCCTTCTTTGACTGATCCATATTGAACTTCTTCAATATCTTGTCAAGGTGCGTACTCTGTGAAAGACCAATGAGGCGTCTCGATCTATCTCTATAGATCTTGATGCCTAATATGTAAGCAGCTTCTCCAAGATCCTTGATTGAAAAACACTTATTCAATTAGGCCTTTATGCTTTCCAAGAATTCTATATTATTTCCCATCAACAATATGTCATCCACATACAATATGAGAAATGCTACAGAGCTCCCACTCACTTTCTTGTAAATGCAGGCTTCTCCATAAGTCTTTGTAAACCCAAACGCTTTGATCATCTCATCAAAACAAATGTTCCAACTCCAAGATGCTTGCACCAGCCCATAAATCGAGTGTTGGAGCTTGCACACCTTGTCAGCATTCTTAGGATCAACAAAACCTTCCGGCTGCATCATATACAATTCTTCCTTAAGGAAACCATTAAGGAATGCCGTTTTGACGTCCATTTGCCACATCTCATAATCATAGAATGCGGCAATTGCTAACATGATTCGGACGGACTTCAGCTTCGCTACGGGTGAGAAAGTCTCATCGTAGTCAACCCCTTGAACTTGTCGATGACCCTTAGCGACAAGCCGAGCTTTATAGATGGTTACATTACCATCCGCGTCTGTCTTCTTCTTAAAGATCCATTTATTTTCTATGGCTTGCCGATCATCGGGAAAGTCAGTCAAAGTCCATACTTTGTTTTCATACATGGATCCTATCTCGGATTTCATGGCTTCCAGCAATTTGTTGGAATCTGGGCCCACCATCGCTTCTTCATAGTTCGAAGGTTCACCATTGTCTAATAACATGATTTCCAAGACAGGGTTGCCGTACCACTCTGGTGCGGAACGTGTCCTTGTGGACCTACGAAGTTCAGTAGCAACTTGATCTGAAGCTTCATGATCATCATCATTAACTTCCTCTCTAGTCGGTGCAGGCACCTCAGGAACATTTTGTTGAGCTGCGCCACTTACTGGTTCAAGAGGTAATACTTCATCGAGTTCTACTTTCCTCCCACTTATTTCTTTCGAGAGAAACTCTTTCCCTAGAAAGGATCCATTCTTGGCAACTATGATCTTGCCTTCGGATCTGAGGTAGAAGGTATACCCAATAGTTTCTTTAGGGTATCCTATGAAGATGCATTTTTCTGACTTGGGTTCGAGCTTTTCAGGTTGAAGTTTCTTCACATAAGCATCGCATCCCCAAACTTTTAGAAACGACAGCTTAGGTTTCTTCCCAAACCATAATTCATACGGTATCGTCTCAATGGATTTCGACGGAGCCCTATTTAAAGTGAATGCGGCGGTCTCTAAAGCATAGCCCCAAAATGATAGCGGTAAATCGGTAAGAGACATCATAGATCGCACCATATCCAATAGAGTACGATTACGATGTTCGGACACACCATTATGTTGAGGTGTTCCAGGCGGCGTGAGTTGTGAAACTATTCCACATTTCCTTAAGTGTGTGCCAAATTCGTGACTCAAGTATTCTCCCCCACGATCTGATCGCAAGAACTTGATTTCCTTGTCACATTGATTCTCAACCTCACTCTAAAATTCCTTGAACTTTTCAAAGGTCTCAGACTTGTGTTTCATTAAGTAGACATACCCATATCTACTCAAGTCATCATTGAGGGTGAGAACATAATGATAGCCACCGTGAGCCTCAACACTCATTGGACCGCACACATCAGTATGTATGATTTCCAATAAGTTGGTTGCTCGCTCCATTGTTCCTGAGAACGGAGTCTTGGTCATTTTACCCATGAGGCATGGTTCGCACGTGTCAAATGATTCGTAATCAAGAGACTCCAAAAGTCCATCTGCCTAGAGCTTCTTCATGCGTTTGACACCTATATGACCAAGGCGGCAGTGCCACAAGTATGTGGGCCTATCAGTATCAACCTTATATCTTTTGGTATTCACACTATGAATATGTGTAACATTACGCTCGAGATTCATTAAGAATAAACCATTCACCAGCGGGGCATGACCATAAAACATATCTCTCATATAAATAGAACAACCATTATTCTCGGATTTAAATGAGTAGCCATCTCGAATTAAACGAGATCCTGATACAATGTTCATGCTCAAAGCTGGCACTAAATAACAATTATTGAGGTTTAAAACTAATCCCATAGGTAAATGTAGAGGTAGCGTGCCGAGGGCGATCACATCGACCTTGGAACCATTCCCGACGCGCATCGTCACCTCGTCCTTCGCCAGTCTCCGCTTATTCCTCAGCTCCTGCTTTGAGTTACAAATGTGAGCAACCGCACTGGTATCAAATACCTAGGAGCTACTACGAGTACTGGTAAGGTACACATCAATTACATGTATATCACATATACCTTTAGTGTTGCCGGTCTTCTTGTCCGCTAAGTATTTGGGGCAGTTCCGCTTCCAGTGACCACTTCCCTTGCAATAAAAACACTCAGTCTCAGGCTTGGTTCCATTCTTTGACTTCTTCCCGGCAGCTTGCTTACCGGGCGCGGCAACTCCCTTGCCGTCTTTCTTGAAGTTCTTTTTACCCTTGCCTTTCTTGAACTTAGTGGTTTTATTCACCATCAACACTTGATGTTCCTTTTTGATTTCCACCTCCGCTGATTTCAGCATTGAATATACCTCAGGAATGGTCTTTTACATCCCCTGCATATTGAAGTTCATCGCAAAGCTCTTGTAGCTCGGTGGAAGCGACTGAAGGATTCTGTCAATGACCGCGTCATCTGGGAGATTAACTCCCAGCTGAGTCAAGCGGTTATGCAACCCAAACATTTTGAGTATGTGCTCATTTACATAACTATTTTCCTCCATCTTACAACTGAAGAACTTGTCAGAGACTTCATATCTCTCGACCCGGGCATGAGCTTGGAAAACCATTTTCAGCTCTTCGAACATCTCATATGCTCTGTGTCTCTCAAAACGCTTTTGGAGCCCCGGTTCTAAGCTGTAAAGCATGCCGCACTGGACGAGGGAGTAATCATCAGCACGTGACTGCCAAGCGTTCATAACGTCTTGGTTCTCTGGGATGGGTGCGTCACCTAGCGGTGCTTCTAGGACATAATCTTTCTTGGCAGCTATGAGGATGATCCTCAGGTTCCGGACCCAGTCCGTATAGTTGCTGCCATCATCTTTCAGCTTGGTTTTCTCTAGGAACGCGTTGAAGTTGAGGGCAACATTAGCGTGGGCCATTTGATCTACAAGACATAGTGTAAAGATTTTAGACTAAGTTCATGATAATTAAGTTCATCTAATCAAATTATTCAATGAACTCCCACTCAGATAGACATCCCTCTAGTCATCTAAGTTAAACATGATCCGAGTCAACTAGGTCGTGTCTGATCATCACGTGAGACGAACTAGTCAACATCGGTGAACATCTTCATGTTGATCGTATCTTCTATACGACTCATGCTCGACCTTTCCGTCTTCCGTGTTCCGAGGCCATGTCTGTACATGCTAGGCTCGTCAAGTCAACCTAAGTGTATTGCGTGTGTAAATCTGGCTTACACCCGTTGTATTCGAATGTTAGAATCTATCACACCCGATCATCACGTGGTGCTTCGAAACGACGAACCTTCGCAACGGTGCACAGTTAGGGGGAACACTTTCTTGAAATTATTACGAGGGATCATCTTATTTAAGCTACCGTCGTTCTAAGCAAATAAGATGTAAAACATGATAAACATCACATGCAATCAAATAGTGACATGATATGGCCAATATCATTTGCTCCTTTTGATCTCCATCTTCGCGGATCCATGATCATCGTTGTCACCAGCATGACACCATGATCTCCATCATCATGATCTCCATCATCGTGTCTTCTTGAAGTGGTCTCGTCATCTATTACTTCTACTACAATGGCTAACACTTTAGCAATAAAGTAAAGTAATTACATGACATTTATGTTGTAAAGTAATTACATGACGTTTATGTTGACACACAGGTCATAAATAAATAAAGACAACTCTTATGGCTCCTACCGATTGTCATACTCATCGACATACAAGTCATGATTCCTATTACAAGAACATGATCAATCTCATACATCGCATATATCATTCATCACATCCTTTTGGCCAAATCACATCACACGGCACATGCTGCAAAAACAAGTTAGACGTCCTCTAATTGTTGTTGCAAGTTTTTATGTGGCTGCTATAGGTTTCTAGCAAGAACGTTTCTTACCTACACCAAAACCACAACGTGATATGCCAATTTCTATTTACCCTTCATAAGGACCCTTTTCATCGAATCCGATCCGACTAAAGTGGGAGAGACAGACACCCACTAGCCACCTTATGCAACTAGTGCATGTCAGTCGGTGGAACCAGTCTCACATAAGCGTACGTGTAAGGTCGGTCCGGGCCGCTTCATCCCACGATGCCGCCGAATCAAGATAAGACTAGTAACGGCAAGTAAATTGACAAAATCAACGCCCACAGCAACTTGTGTTCTACTCGTGCATAGAAACTATGCATAGACCTAGGTCATGATGCTACTGTTGGGGAACGTAGCAGAACTTTAAAATTTTCTATGCAATACCAAGATCAATCTATGGAGTCATCTAGCAACGAGGGAGAGGGGGGTGCATCTACATACTCTTGTAGATCGCGAGCGGAAGCGTTCAAGAGAACGGGGTTGATGGAGTCGAACTCGTCGTGATCCAAATCACCGATGATCGAGCACCGAACGGACGGCACCTCCGCGTTCAACACACGTACGGTTGGGAAGAAGTCTCCTCCTTCTTGATCCAGCAAGGGGAAGGAGAGGTTGATGGAGATCCAGCAGCACGACGGCATGCTGATGGAATCAGCGGTGATCTCGGCAGGGCTTCGCCAAGCTCAGGGAGAGGGAGGAGTGTCACGGGAGGGAGAGGGAGGCGCCAAGGGCTAGGGTGCGGCTGCCCTCCCTCCCCCCACTATATATAGGACCCCAAGGGGGGGGCGCCGGCCCAAGGAGATTGAATCTCCAAGGGGGGGGGGCGACGGCCAAGGGGGGTGGATTGCCCCCCAAGCCAAGTGGGGCGCCCCCACCCCTAGGGTTTCCATCCCTAGGCGCAGGGGAGGCCCATGGGGGGAGCACCAGCCCACTAGGGGCTGGTACCCCTCCCACTTCAGCCCATGGGGCCCTCCGAGATAGCTGGCCCCACCCGGTGGACCCCCGGGACCCTTCCGGTGGTCCCAGTACAATACCGATTACCCCCGAAACTTTCCCGATGGCCGAAACTTGACTTCCTATATATAAATCTTCACCTCCGGACCATTACGGAACTCCTCGTGACGTCCGGGATCTCATCCGGTAATCCGAACAACTTTCGGGTTACCGTATACTAATATCTCAACAACCCTAGCGTCACCGAACCTTAAGTGTGTAGACCCTACGGGTTCGGGAGACACGCAGACATGACCGAGACGACTCTCCGGTCAATACCAACAGCGCGATCTGGATACCCATGTTGGCTCCCACATGCTCCTCGATGATCTCATCGGATGAACCACGATGTCGAGGATTCAATCAATCCTGTATACAATTCCCTTTGTCAATCGGTACGTTACTTGCCCGAGACTCGATCGTCGGTATCCCAATACCTTGTTCAATCTCGTTACCGGCAAGTCACTTTAATCGTACCGTAACGCATGATCCCGTGATCAACCACTTGGTCACATTGAGCTCATTATGATGATTCATTACCGAGTGGGCCCAGAGATACCTCTCCGTCATACGGAGTGACAAATTCCAGTCTCGATTCGTGCCAACCCAACAGACACTTTTGGAGATACCCGTAGTGCACCTTTATAGTCACCCAATTACGTTGTGACGTTTGGTACACCCCAAGCACTCCTATGGTATCCGGGAGTTGCACAATCTCATGGTCTAAGGAAATGATACTTGACATTCGTAAAAGCTCAAGCAAACGAACTACACGATCTTTAAGCTATGCTTATGATTGGGTCTTGTCCATCACATCATTCTCCTAATGATGTGATCCCGTTATCAATGACATCCAATGTCCATAGTCAGGAAACCATGACTATCTTTTGATCAACGAGCTAGTCAACTAGAGGCTCACTAGGGACGTGTTGTGGTCTATGTATTCACACATGTATTACGATTCCCGGATAACACAATTATAGCATGAATAATAGACAATTATCATGAACAAAGAAATGTAATAATAACCATTTTATTATTGCCTCTAGGGCATATTTCGAATAGTTACCGATTTGCCCAGCCCCTCTTATAGCGTTGCTAGTTGCAGGTGAAGATGAAGTTTGTTCCATGTTGGAACATGGATATTGTTGGGATATAACTATTATTTATTGTTTACTTTAATGCATCTATGTACTTGGTAAAGGGTGGAAGGCTCGGCCTTATGCCTGGTGTTTTGTTCCACTCTTGCCGCCCTAGTTTCCGTCATACCGGTGTTAAGTTCCTTGACAGTTCGCCTTGAATAAAACTCCTCCAGAAAGGCCCAACCTTGGTTTTACATTTGCACTAACAACCTATCACCTTCCCTTGGGTTCTGCAGACTCAAGGGTCATCTTTATTTTAACCCCCTCGGGCCAGTGCTTCTCTAAGTGTTGGTCCGAAACAGAGCCACTTGCGGCGCCACCTCAGGGAAACTTGAGGGTTGGTTTTGGCTGTATGTAGTTTTCATCCGGTGCTGCCCTGAGAACGAGATATGTGCGGCTCCTATCAGGATGTCACTGCATCGGGCGGTCTTGCTGGTCTTGTTTTACCATTGTCAAAATGTCTTGTAACCGGGATTCCGAGCCTAATCGGGTCTTCCTGGGAGAAGGAATTGTAACACCCTGGATGTAATTTACCTTATCTGTACTCCAACTCTTGCCGTTTCTGGCACTAAGTTACTTCATTTCGTCGTTGTCGGGTTTTTTGTCTCTCTATGTTGTTGTCTTTGTCATGCATCTCGTATCATGTCATCATGTGCATTGCATTCGCATACGTGTTCGTCTCATGCATCCGAGCATTTTCCCCGTTGTCCGTTTTGCATTCCGGCGCTCCTATCTCCTCGGGTGGTCCTTTCTACCTCTTTTCGTGTGTGGGGGTTAAACATTTCCGGATTGGACCGAGACTTGCCATGCGGCCTTGGTTTACTACCGGTAGACCGCCTGTCAAGTTTCGTGCCATTTGGACTTCGTTTGATACTCCAACGGTTAACCAAGGGACCAAAAAGGCCTCGTGTGTGTTGCAGCCCAACACCTCTCTGAAACTGGCCCAAAACCCACCTAAACCCTCTCCATCATCTAGAGCGTTCGATCACGACCGCGTGGCCGAAAACCGCACCTCATTTGGAGCTTCCTAGCTCCTCCTACCTCTATAAATAGGTCCCCTCACAAAAATTCCGGGTCAAAATACCCCCCTAAAACCCTAGATCTGCTCGCGCCGCCGCCGGACGTGTCTGTCTCCAGTCGGACACGTCACGCCGCCGCCCCGCACCAGTGGCAGGCTGCCACGTGGCGCCGCCAGCCGTCCCCGCGCCGACGCACGGAGAGCCCACGGCGGGCCCTCCCCGGCCCATCTCCTCCCGCCGCCCGTGCCATCTTCTTCTTTGCCCGCGGCGACCCAGCGCCCCGCCGCCTCTGTCGCCGGCCGCCGCAGCACTCCGGCCGAGCGTTGCTCCTCGCCATCCTCCCATCGCCGTCCGCGCCGGCGCCGCCTCCTCCGCCCTGACTTCCTCTTCCTCCGTTCCCGGCGTCCTCCTCAAGCCGGTGCCCTCTTCTCTGGCGAGCCCCGCAGCGAGGTCCGGCTAGCTCGAGCGCCGCTTGCTACAGTGCTTCGGCCCGATCTAGATCTCAAATCTGACGGTTGACTTTTTCATCCTCGAACCCTAATATTTTGCAATCTTTCACATGCCATAACTCTGCATCTGTTACTCCGATTCGTGCGTGTAGCATATCAAAATGTTCGTCTCGACGAGTACATCATTTCATCTCATTGCATAATTTTCATTTGAGCTCATCTTGATCCCCGAAATGCTATTGGAAGAGGGCTATGTGATGAATTTGTCAGATCTGTTTCAGCAAATAGCCTTTCGTCATTTTTGCCATGATTAATGTGTGCATGCTATGATCCTGAGCTCTACATATGTTTTGTTATATGCCATGTCATCTTTACAGGGGTGCTTGCCATGTATTTTTGTGATATTTGTGGTGACTAGCACAAGCTTGCAAAATAGCGTAATCGTTGATGCTGATTTCAGGGACTTAGAATTTCACTAAGTCCTTGTCTTGATTTTGTTGTTATGCCATATGTTCTTGTTGTTTCCTAGTGATCCGTGCCTCTTTTGAGGATGATCAGTAAATATGTTTTGTTAATATTGTGGTGCTCTATCCATCCATGTATTTGTTTTCAATTATGGAGCAACCTAGCTTGAGTCAATCGAGCTCTACTTTTGCTATAAAATAATCCTGGCAGATTCTTGACATGTTTAGCGATTTTGCCGAGGATGTTGCTATTGATCCGTGCATGCTATTTTGTTGTTCTTGCCATTTATAGCTTCTATGCTATGTCTTCGTGATGGGTGTATGCTTAGTTTGTCATGCCATGCTCTGTAGTAAGTGCATCGATCTCATAAACATGCCTACTCGTTAACAGTTTTGCATGCCATGTTCACATGCTCTGAATCTGTTTATGTTTTTGCCATGTTCACATGCTTGCAATTGTATTTTCTGATCCCTTTTGGCTCAAGGTCACTAAGGGAATTTTGTTAAGTACTTTGAGTAGCTTCATGCCATGCCTTGCCTTGCCATGTTAAGTTCCTGTAGCTTGTAGTTTTCATGCTCTAAAGTGTGCTTCCTGATGATAAATTCCAGCATTGTGTTAATTTCACAAAGTCTGAAACCTGTTATCATTTGCTCTTTTACCATGCTTGTTTGAACCTGTTAGTGGATGAATTAGCCTAGCTCAGTGTTCATCTTTTGTCAAGCTTCATGAGTGGATCCCTGCCATGTATCTTGTCGTCATGTTTGAGTGCTGTAGCATATTTATCTTGATGCATTTACTTGGTCACTTGCTGATTATCGCAGACCGGTGCCATATTTGTTTTGCTTGCCATTTCCAAACCGTGCATCCGATTCCGGTGATCTTTATATCGATTTCAACCGAAATCACCTCACCTTTCTAGTGGAACTCTTGGATTTCCATGTTGAGGCCAGGTTCAATCATTCCTTTGTAAATCTTGCCTATGCATCGCATACCGCATCCTGCATATCATACCATGTTTGCATCTTGTTGTGTGAGCATTGCACGTGGTTGATTGTGTCCCGTTTGCTCATTGTTATTGTTTGGGTAGAGCCGGGAGACGAGTTCGTCAACGAGGAGCCTGTTGAGTTCGCTTACAAGGATCAGGGCAACTCTGAGAACTTTGCAGGCAAGATGACCATACCCTCGAAATCACTTCTATCTTTGCTTGCTAGATGCTCGCTCTTTTGCTATGCCTATGCTACGATACCTACCACTTGCTTACCATGCCTCCCACATTGCCATGTCAAACCTCTAACCCACCATGTCCTAGCAAACCGTTGTTTGGCTATGTTACCGCTTTGCTCAGCCCTCTTATAGCGTTGCTAGTTGCGGGTGAAGATCGGAGATCGTTCCTTGTTGGAACATTGTTTATTGTTGGGATATCACCATATTATCTTGTTTATATTAATGCATCTATATACTTGGTAAAGGGTGGAAGGCTCGGCCTTTTGCCTAGTGTTTTGTTCCACTCTTGCCGCCCTAGTTTCCGTCATATCGGTGTAATGTTCCCGGATTTTGCGTTCCTTACACGGTTGGGTTATAATGGGAACCCCTTGACAATTCGCCTTGAATAAAACTCCTCCAGCAATGCCCAACCTTGGTTTTACCATTTGCCATCTAGCCTCTTTTCCCTTGGGTTTCCGGAGCCCAAGGATCGTCTTTATTTAAACCCCCCTGGGCCAGTGTTCCTCTAAGTGTTGGTCCGACTGAGCTGCCTGCGGGGCCACCTTGGGAAACTTGAGGGCTGGTTTTACTCGTAGCTAGTCTCATCTGAGTGTGCCCTGAGAACGAGATATGTGCAGCTCCTATCGGGATTTGTCGGCACATTCGGGCGGTGTTGCTAGACTTGTTTTACCATTGTCGAGGATGTCTTGTAACCGGGATGTCGAGTCTGATCGGGTTGTCTTGGGAGAAGGAATATCCTTCGTTGACCGTGAGAGCTTGTGATGGGCTAAGTTGGGACTCCCCTGCAGGGATTTGAACTTTCAAAAGTCGTGCCCACGGTTATGGGCAGATGGGACTTTGTTAATGTCCGGTTGTAGATAACATGAAACTTAACTTAATTAAAATGCACCAACTGTGTGTGTAACCGTGATGGTCTCTTCTCGACGGAGTCCGGGAAGTGAACACGGTGTTGGAGTAATGCTTGACGTAGGTTGTTCTAGGATCACTTCTTGATCAGAGTTGTTCGACCGTGCTTTTGCCTTCTCTTCTCGCTCTCATTTGCGTATGTTAGCCACCATATATGCTAGTCTCTTGCTGCAGCTCCACATCATACCTTGGCTTACCTATAAGCTTAAATAGTCTTGATCGCTAGGGTGCGAGATTGCTGAGTCCCCGTGACTCACAGATTACTTCCAAACCAGATGCAGGGACCGATGATACCGCTCCAGACGATGCGCTTGAGCTCAAGTGGGAGTTCGATGAAGACTCTCGTCGTTACTATGTTTCTTTCCCAGATGATCAGTAGTGGTGCCCAGTTGGGGTGATCGGGGACCGTGTCGCATCTGGGGGTTGATCTTTATTTTGGTACCGTAGTCGGACCATGAGTGTATTGGATGAATGTAATGTTATTCATGTATTTGTGTGACGTGGCGAGTGTAAGCCAACTATGTACCTTTTCCCCTTTTATTTATTTACATGGGTTGTTGTGAAGATTACCTTACTTGCGACATTGCTTTCAATGCAGTTATGCCTCTAAGTCGTGCTTCGACATGTAGGAGATATAGCGGCATCGAGGGCGTTACAGGAATATCCTTCGTTGACCGTGAGAGCTTGTGATGGGCTAAGTTGGGACACCCCTACAGGATTTTGAACTTTCGAAAGCCGTGCCCGCGGTTATGGGTAGATGGGAATTTGTTAATGTTCGGTTGTAGAAAACTTGACACTTAACTTAATTAAAATGCATCAACCGTGTGTGTAGCCGTGATGGTCTCTTTCCGGCGGAGTCCGGGAAGTGAACACGGTTCTTGTGTTATGCTTGGACGTAAGTAGTTCCAGGATCACTTCTTGATCATTATAGATTCTCGACCGTTGCATTGCTTCTCTTCTCGCTCTTAATTGCGTAAGTTAGCCACCATATATGCTAGTGCTTGCTGCAGCTCCACCTCACTACCTTTTTCCTACCCATAAGCTTAAATAGTCTTGATCGCGAGGGTGTGAGATTGCTGAGTCCCGATGACTCACAATTTACTTCCAAAACCAGTTGTAGGTGCCGATGATAATCGTGCAGGTGACGCAACCCAGCTCAAGGAGGAGCTCGATGAAGATCTTGTTCGTTGTGTTGTTTCGTTTCCAGTTGATCAGTAGTGGAGCCCAGTCGGGGCGATCGGGGAACTAGCATTAGGGGTGGTCCTCTTTTATTTTGGTTCCGTAGTCGGACCGTGATTGTATTCTGGATGTTGTAATGCTATATTCATGTATTGTGTGAAGTGGCGATTGTAAGCCAACTCTTATCTCTTTCTTATTCAGTACATGGGATGTGTAAAGATTACCCCTCTTGCGACATGCCTACAATGTGGTTATGCCTCTAAGTCGTGCTCTGACACGTGGGAGATATAGCCGCATCGTGGGTGTTACAAGTTGGTAATCAGAGCCTTCCCCAACTTAGGAGCCCCCTGCTTGATCGAATCGCTGGCGTTGTTGAGTCTAGAAAAATGTTTTTGAGTCTTATAGGATTATATATATATTGGAGAGTAGGATTCTTTTTACTCCTCAGTCCCTTGGTCACTCTGGTGAGGCCTCCTGACGTAGAGTTTTGACTCTTCTCTTCTCAAATTTCACTGAATTTTTTTAGGATCACGCGGGTATCTTGGAATCGTTCCGATGGTTTTGTGACGAGAACATTGTTCTTGGTGCCTCCTGACATTTAGGGGTTGTGGTAGTGTCCCGGGGAGTTGAGCTCCGAGGTGTTGTCATCACAATTTTATCGTTGCAGTTCTGGAATACCTGAGTTTCGCCGACATCGAAAATCTCTTTTATGCAGTTGTTGGTGAGATAACCTCGACGCCACCCAGTACTGGGGCGGGAGTTCGGGAGTATTGCCATAACTCGTATAACGGATGCTGTTCGAAGGTTGAGGTAAATGATTTCCGAAGGATTCTTGGTTATGTGTTGAAGGATGGATACAACTGGATGTAGGATTTGTTAGTTTTGGGTGAGATATTATGCTTCCCCTGTATCCCAACACCTGATTGCATAACTAGAAAGTTTCGGGAGTTATAAGTGGGAATTCAAGTAGCTCCTAGAATATCTTTCCAACAGACACATGATACGATATGGGATCTATCATATGCTTGTTTCCGTCTTATTTTGCAAGCCAATCCTTGTTTTGTTTTTGTTGTGGTATTCGAGTTGCTTCAATGTCAAGTGTTGATTCCATACCTTTCCTAAGCGGTGTTCTCATATTTTTATGTGAATAACAATCCTTCTTGATCTTCTAGTTTACAATCTCAATTTCTGCTGAACCAGCGTGTTTCTCTTCATGTGGATCCGATCATTTTCAACATCCGCAAGACCAACTCTAAGTATTCTCAACGGTGTTTGTTTCATTCGTCCCAAATTATCTTTGTTTTTCCCCCCCCCCCCCCCTTTTCCTTCAAGGACTTGGATTTCTAATCAAGTATCCATTTTATTGATGGGAAGCCTCTCCATTCTTTTCCGTCAATATTCTTACCCGGTGATTCTCAGGAAGATGCTAACGGAGCTTCAAGATCATCATTCATCATTCTTTTTCTTCTCCGGTGGATTTCAATTCAAGCTTTGTCGATCATATCTTGTCCTCGTTTCAAATGTTTTCTCCAGTGCACCCTTATCATTCACCTCTCGCTATTCTTTTGTTCCGGAGTGCTGAAGATATCTCGAAGATTCGTGTTTCCACTCTGCATTCATTCAAGTTCTTTTGAGGATGTTATCTCATTCAAGCCATTTAATTCAACCGGTGCAATCTCTCTTCAAATCATTTCAATGGTGTTTATCTTGAGTGGGCCCTAACCCACAGGTATTTTCCCAAGATCTTACCTGACTCCTCTATTTTCCTGAAGTTACTCTCAAATTCTTATCCAACATTGACGTAAGAATGAATTATCATCAGTCATTTGTATTGCTCCAAGATCTTTCAAATTCTATTCATCGTTGGCTCAACCTTTCTATTCATCATCCCGGAGTATCTCAACAACTCATGGTGGTGTTTCTCATCGTCATTCTCAACATTTGAAGACCGAAGAAGAGTTTTTCCTCCATATCTTGCTCCATTCTCTTCAAGATTCATGGTTCTAGCTTGATGCCATCCTCTCATAATTGTTTTCAATTGGGAAAATTCTTTTCACCTATCCAGAGCAATTCAGGAATCTTTTCACTTTGATTCTCTAGAGCCCATCATTTCAGAAGACTTTTTCATTCTCATCTTTCAGCTCTCATTCTCCAAATCTTACCGGTGCTTCATTCAATTATCCTCTAATCAGCTCGTGATCTATTCGTTCACATGCATCTAAATTATCTCAAGTATCTTCTTTCTTTTTATAATTCTTCCTGGTGTTTCTTTATCTTTTCTTCGTTCATTTTAATTCTTACGGCGGTTTGTTCAAGATTCCTCCTTCTATGTTCTCATAATAATTATTTTGTTCTTCTCAAACCCGACCGGTGGATCATTGAGGACCTTATTCTAGTTTGCGCTATATCTCTCTTAATCCTTTCTATGAGAGTAAGTAGTATGCCAAATCCGTTGCCTGTCATCAATTTAAATTGGTGAAGGATATGCATAACATAATTCTTATGTAACACCCCGTATATAACCTGCCATATTTGTATAAAACTCTTGCCGTTTCCGGCACTAAGTTATAGTATTTCCTCGTTGTCGGGTTTTTGTCTTCGTGTGCTTTTGTCTTTGTGATGCATCTCATATAATGTCATCATGTGCATCGCATTTGCAAGTGTTCGTCGCATGCATCCGAGCATTTTCTCCGTTGTCCGTTTTGCATTCCGGTGCTCCAATGCCCTCTGGTGTCCCTTTCTACCTCTTTTCGTGTGCGGGTGTTAAACATTTTCGGATTGGAACGAGACTTGCCAAGCGGCCTTGGTTTACTACCGGTAGACCGTCTGTCAAGTTTCGTGCCATTTGGACTTCGTTTGATACTCCAACGGTAAACCGAGGGATCGAAAAGGCCTCGTGTGTGTTGATGCCCAACACCCCTCCAAAGTGGCCCAAAACCCACCTAAACCCCATCCATCATCTAGATCGTTCGATCACGATCGTGTGGCCGAAAACCGTGCTCAATTTGGAGCCTCCTAGCTCCCTCTACCTATAAATATAGCTCCTCCCCGAAATTTTCGGATCTTCCCTACCCTAACCCTAAAATCCGCTCCTCCGCGCACCGGACGTGTCCGGCCCGCGCCGGACACCTCCCTGCCGCCGCGCGCAGCCAACCGGAGGCCGCCACATGGCGCGCCACCACCCGCAGCCACGCCGGCCCGCTCGGCCCGCCGTGAGCCCCGAGCCCATCACGCCTCGCCCCGCCGCCTTCGTCCGCCCGCCGTCGCCGAGGTCCGCCGCGCCGCTCGCGCGTTGGCTCGCCGCCCCTCCGCCGCGGCCGCCTCCTCACTCCGGCCGCCGCCTCCTCTCACCGGCTGACGCCGCCATCGGCGCCTCGGCTTTCGCGAGCCCCAAGTCCGCCGCGTCGCTCCACCGCGCTGGCGCCGCCCTATCGCCGGCGTCGTCCACTCCGGCCGGCCCCGCAAATCCGGCGACCTCGTTTCCAACTCCGATGAACAGCGAACTCTGGCGAGCATCCTCGAAGTCCGCGTCGGCCAATCCGGATCTAGATCTGGATCCACCTCGGTTGACTATTTTCCCCTAACCCTAGTTTTTATGCATATTTCAACATATCATAACTATGCATCCGTGGCTCCGTTTTGGACGTGCAGCATATCGAAATGTTCGTCTCAACGAGTACTTCATTTCATATCATTGCATCATGTTCATTTGAGCTCATCTGGTTGCCCTAAATGCTGTTGGAAGAGTGCTAGTTTATGTTAGTTTCAGTTTATTATCATCAATTGGATATTTATCATTTTTGCCATGATTAATGTGTGCCTCCTATGAACTTGAGCCCTACATGTGATTTGAAGTATGCCATGCCATCTTTACAAGGGTGTATGCCATGTATTTTTGTGATCTCTGTGGTGACTAGCACAAGCATGCAAAGTAGCCCTCTCAATGTTGCTGATTTCAGGGACTTAGAAATATTCTAAGTTTTTGCCCTGTTAATATTTTTATGCCATCTACCCTTGTTGCTACAGAGTGATCCATGCCTCTTTTGAGCATGATTAGTAAGGATGTTTTGTAGATATTGTAGTGCCCTATCCATCCATGTATTTTTTTGCATTTATGGAGCACCCTAACTTGAGTCAATCGAGCTCTACTTTTGCTATGAAATGTTCCTGGCAGAATGTTTACATGTTAAGCATTTTTGCCGAGCTTGTTGTAGTTGATCCGTGCATGCTATGATGTTGTTCTTGCCATGATTAGCTTCTATGCCATGTCTAGTTGCTGGGTGTATACTTAGTTTATCATGCAATGCCTTGTGGTGAGTGCATCGAGCTCGTAAACATGCCTACTTAATATATGTTTTGCCATGTTCCAGTTTTCTACTAAGTTTGAATCTGTTAACGATAATTGCTATGTTCACATGGTTGCCATTGTATTTTCTGATCCCTTTTGGCTCATGGTCAGTAAGAGACTTTTGTTGTATGCTTTCAGTAGCTTCATGCCATGCTTTTCTTTGCCATGAAATGTTCGTGTAGCATGTTTTTACCTTGCTCCAAACATTGCTTCCTCGTGTTAAATTCCTGACATGTTATTTTCACTAAGTCTGTAACCTGTTATCTTTTGCACTTTTGCCATGCTTGTTTGAACCTGCTATTGAGTGAATTAGCCATAGCTCGGTGTTCATTTTTTGTCAAGCATCTTGAGTGGATCCCTGCCATGTATTTTGTTGCTATGTTGGAGTACTTTAGCATGTTGTTCTTGACGCATTTAGATGGTCTCGTGTTGTTAATCGCAGACCGGTGCCATATTTGTTCTGCTTGTCATTTGCAAACCGTGCATCCGATTCCGGTGATCTTTATATAATTTCGACCGAAATAAACTCCTCTTTCTAGTCGCACTCTTGGTTTTCCAAGTTGAGGCCAGGTTCAATCTTTCCTTTCCGAAACATGCATATGCATCGCATATCACATCCCGCATATCATGCCATGTTTTGCCTCATGTTGTTTGTGCATTGCACATGGTTGATTGTGTCTCCCTTTGCTTGTTGTTCTTGCTTGGGTAGAGCCGGGAGATGAGTACGCTTACGAGGATCAAGCTAACGTCAACTCGGAGAACTTTGCAGGCAAGATGACCATACCCACGAAATCACTTCTATATTTGCTTGCTAGATGCTCGCTCTTTTGCTATGCCTATGCTACGATACCTACCACATGCTTATCATGCCTCCCATATTGCCATGTCAAACCTCTAACCCACCTTGTCCTAGCAAACCATTGTTTGGCTATGATACCGCTTTGCTCAGCCCCTCTTATAGCGTTGCTAGTTGCAGGTGAAGATTGGAGTTTGTTCCTTGTTGGAACATGTTTATTGTTGGGATATCATTATTATATCTTGTCTATTTTAATGCACCTATACACTTGGTAAAGGGTGGAAGGCTCAGCCTTATGCCTGGTGTTTTGTTCCACTCTTGCCGCCCTAGTTTTCGTCATACCGGTGTTATGTTCCTTGATTTTTGCATTCCTTACACGGTTGGGTTATAATGGGAACCCCTTTACAGTTCGCCTTGAATAAAACTCCTCCAACAATGCCAAACCTTGGTTTTACAATTTGCCTCCTAGCCTCTTTTCCCTTGGGTTTCCGGAGCCCGAGGGTCATCTTTATTTTAAACCCCCCCTGGGGCAGTGCTCCTCTGAGTGTTGGTCCGACCGAGTAGACTGCGGGGCCACCTCGGGGTAACTTGAGGGTTGGTTTTACTCGTAGAATGTCTCACCTGAGTGTGCCCTGAGAACGAGATTTGTGCAGCTCCTATCGGGATTTGTCAGCACATTCAGGCGGCTTTGCTGGTTTAGTTTTACCATTGTCGAGATGTCTTGTAACCGGGATTCCGAGTCTGATCGGATTGTCTTGGGAGAAGGAATATCCTTCATTGACCGTGAGAGCTTGTGATGGGCTAAGTTGGGACACCCCTGCAGGGATTTGATCTTTCGAAAGCCGTGCCTGCGGTTATGGGCAGATGGGAATTTGTTAATGTCCGGGAAGAAAACCTTAAACTTAACTTAATTAGAATGAATCAACAGAGTGTGTGGCCGTGATGGTCTCTTTTCGGCGGAGTCCGAGAAGAGAACACGGTCTCGTGTTATACATGAACGTAGGTTGTTCTAGGATCACTTCTTGATCATAGTTCATCGACCGCGCCTTTGCCTTCTCTTCTCGCTCTCTTTTGCGTATGTTAGCCACCAAATATGCTAGTCACTTGCTGCAGCTCCACCTCATACTTTTACCCTTCCTATAAGCTTAAATAGTCTTGATCGCGAGGGTGTGAGATTGCTGAGTCCCCGTGACTCATAGTTTCCTTCCAAAACTAGATGCAGGGACCGATGATACCGCTCCAGGAGATTCGACTGAGCTCAAGTGGGAGTTCAATGAGGACTCAGGACGATACTACGTTTCCTTTCCAGACGATCAGTAGTGGTGCCCAGTTGGGGCGATCGGGGACTTTGTCGCATTTGGGGTTATTCTTTATTTTGGTTCCGTAGTCGGACCTTGAATGTATCTGGATGAATGTAATGATATTTATGCTATTGTGTGACGTGGCGAGTGTAAGCCAACTATGTATCTCTTTTTCCTTATTCATTACATGGGTTGTTGTGAAGATTACCTCACTTGCGACATTGCTTACAATGCGTTCATGCCTCTACGTCATGCTTCGACACGTGGGAGATATAGCCACATCGTGGGTGTTACAAGTTGGTATCTGAGCCAGCCCCGACTTTAGGAGCCCCTGCTTGATCGAATCATTGGCGTTGTTGAGTCTAGAAAAATGTTTTGAGTCATTTAGGATTATATATATCGGAGAGTAGGATTCTTTTTACTCCTCAGTCCCTTCGTCGCTCTGGTGAGGCATCCTGGCGTAGAGTTTTGACTCTTCTCTTCTCAAAGTTCACTAATTTTTTTTTAGGATCACGCGGGTATCTTGGAATCGTTCCGATGGTTTTGTGACGAGAACATTGTTCTTGGTGCCTCCTGACATTTAGGGGTTGTGGCAGTGTCCCGAGGAGTTGAGCTCCGAGGTCTTGTCGTCAAAATTTTATCGTTGCAATTCTGGAATACCTGAGTTCGCCGACATCGAAAATCTCTTTTATGCAGTTGTTGGTGAGATAACCTCGACGTCACCCAGTACTGGGGCAGGAGTTCGGGAGTATCGCCATAACTCGTATAACGGATGCTTTTCAAAGGTTGAGGTAAATGATTTCTGAAGGTTTCTTGGTTATGTGTTGAAGGATGGATACAGCTGGATGTAGGATTTGCTAGATTTGGGTGAGATATTATGCTTCCCCTGTATCCCCAACACCTGATTGCATAACCGGAAAGGTTCGGGAGTTTCATAGGTGAGAATTCTTGTAGCTCTAGTATTTCTACCGCAGATATTTGGTTTGTGATTGGGTAATCCTCACCAAGTATTTGTTCTTGTCTGTACCTTGTTGTTTTATTCTTCTACCTCTATCTAAGTGGCTTCTCAATTTATGGAAGTGTGACCATTTCAATTGGAATGCATTCGTTCATTTTGTTCGGATGTTAAGACTATATGTTGCAATTTCGATCCATTTGATTCAGCTTGAATATATGTTTGTCAAGATGCTAACGGATGTCACCCTCTTCAGGATGGCTCCTCCAACACGTCAGAATCCTGAACCACCGCCACCACCTCCACCTCCGGAGGCATGTCAAGCTGTGATGGCCGCTACCAATGCAAACACGCAGCTGATCATGCAACTCTTACAAGAGCGCAACCAAGGCTATGGAAACAATCAGAATCAGTTTGCTACACTCAACCAGTTCCTCGCTAACCAGCCAAAGACCTTCAGCAACTGTGTTGAGGCAACAAATGCTGATGATTGGCTCGTGGATATCTGCAAGCATTTCGAGTGCAGCAACGTCAGGCCTGAGGACTTTGTCAAGTTTGCTTCATTCCAACTCAAAGGCCAAGCTGCAGAGTGGTTTCAGCAATACAAAGATTCCAGAGGAGGGCGTGTGATTACCTGGGATGATTTCCATCAAGACTTCAAAGCTCACCACATTCCTCGGAGTGTTGTTGAGAGCAAGCGTGAGGAATTCCGCAACCTGAAGCAAGGCAGCTTGTCTGTTTACCAGTATAACATCATGTTCCAGAAGCTCGCTCGTTTTTCTAAGCAAGACGTCCCCGATCAGAAGAGCATGATTTATCAGTTCAGAGGTGGCCTCAGAGAAGATCTTCAACTAGCTCTCGTGCTTTTCGAGACGCAGAAGTACGATGAGTTTTACAACATGACACTGAAACAAGAGATTGCTCAGCTCAAGTGCGATGCTTGCAAGAAGCGAGTTAGAGATGCAACTCCTTCTTCCTCAACTCAGGTGGTAACTAAGCAGCAAAAGTATTGGTTGCCTCCTCCTCCTCCGTTCCGTCAGCCTTATCAGCAGAAGAGCAAAGGTGGCAATGGATCTTCCCCCCCCCCCAACCCAGGCTTTCAGAACAAGACTTCGTCTCATGCTCCAAGATCAAGTGCTCTGTATCACCGTCCGCTCTCGGAGGTCACGTGCAACAAGTGTCAGCAGAAGGGTCACTATGCCAACAAATGCTTCAATTAGAGGCGTCTTCCTCCTCCTCCTCCTGTGAGATCTGCTAGCACCGCAGTGGTCAAGCATAATCCCAAGCAAGCCAAGGTCAACATGATGAACGCAGCTCAGGCAGAGGACTCGTCAGATGTGATTATGGGTAACCTTCCTGTTAATGTTGTTCCTGCAAAAGTACTTTTTGATACTGGTGCATCGCATTCTTTCTTATCATCCCCATTTGCATCGAAGCACAATGTTGACACTGAGGTTATGCCCAAAGTCATACAAGTTGTTTCTCCTAGCAAGCTTATGACTTCTAGTTTGGTTGCTCCCGATGTCTCTATCACGTTGGGCGACTACAAATTTCTGTCCTCTCCAGTGGTCCTTGGTAACTCGGATATTCATCTTATTCTCGGAATGGATTGGCTTTCTAAGCAGAAGGCACACCTTGATTGTGCTGCCAGGCAGATTCAATTGACACATTCATCTGAGGATGTAATCGTCTTTGCCGCTCATGATGATACCATTCGACTGTTTTCTCTCAACGAGAAGGGCGAGTGGGATGCCATCTCTCAGATTCCAGTCGTTTGTGAATATCAAGACGTCTTTCCAGAAGAGCTTCCAGGAATGCCTCCGCACCGGCCAGTTGAATTCGTCATCGATCTTGAGCTTGGCATGGAACCTGTTTGCAAACGTGCTTACAAGCTTGGACCGGAAGAGTTGAAGGAGCTGAAGAAGCAACTCGATATTCAAGTGCGTATGGGTCTCATCCTCCAAGTTCTTCTCCATGGGGTTGTGGTGTTCTTTTCGTCAAGAAGAAGGATGGAACGGACCAACTTTGTGTCGACTACCGTCCATTGAACAAGAAGACCATAAAGAACAAGTACCCACTTCCCAACATCAATGAGCTTTTCGAAAAACTCAAAGGTGCTCAAGTATTCTCCAAGCTTGATCTCCGTATGGGCTATCATCAGATTTGTATTCGTGAAGAAGATATCCCCAAGATAGTGTTCAGAACAAGCTATGGTTCATATGAATACACTGCCATGTCTTTCGGCCTTGTCAATGCTCCTCCAACATTCTCTCGCATGATGAACTTCATCTTCAACGCCTACACAAATGACTTTGTCTTGGTCTACCTCGATGAAATTTTGGTCTTTTCCAAGAACAAGGAGGATCATGCCAAACACTTGAGATTGGTGCTGGATAAACTCAGAGAACATCAGTTCTATGCGAAGTTTTCAAAGCGCGAGTTTTGGCTCGATGAGGTTCTCTACCTTGGACATATCATCTCCACCAAGGGCATAGCTATTAATCCTGAGAAGGTGTCTGCAATTGTGAATTGGGAACCACCTCAGAATGTGAAGCAACTCCGCAGCTTCCTTGGGCTAGCAAGCTATTGTCGAAGGTTCGTTGAGAACTTCTCAAAGATCGCGAAGCCTCTTTCCAACCTCCTCCAGAAGCATGTGAAGTACGTCTGGTCGCCTGAATGTGACATCGCTTTCAACACCCTCAAAGAGAAGTTAGTCACTGCTCCAGTTCTGACTCCTCCTGATGAATGCAAACCGTTCGAGGTCTTATGTGATGCTTCCCTTCAAGGTCTCGGTGCAGTGTTGATGCAAGAGAAGAAAGTTGTGGCTTATACCTCTCGCCAGTTGAAGCCCAACGAAAAGAACAACCCCACTCATGACCTCGAGTTGGCGGCAGTTGTCCATGCTCTTTTAACTTGGAGACATCTCTTATTGGGAAGAAAAGTGGACATCTTCACTGATCATAAGAGTCTCAAGTACATCTTCACTCAGCCAAACCTCAACCTCAGGCAGACTCGTTGGGTCGAAATGATTCAAGAGTATAATCCGAGTATTGAATATACTCCAGGGAAGGCCAATGTAATTGCTAACGCATTGAGCACGAAGCCTTAGTGCAACAGTTTGATTATCAAGCCTTACCAACCCGAGCTTTGTGAAGCTTTCCGCAAACTCAATCTCCAACTTGTTCCCCAAGGATTCCTTGCCAACCTTCAAGTCTCTCCTACTTTGGAAGATCAGATTCGTGAGGCTCAACTTCTTGATGCTATGGTGAAGAAGGTGAAGATTGGGATTGCCAAGAGTCAACCCAATTACAAGTGCTATCGTCTTGATGACAAGGATACTCTATTCTTCGAGGACCGAATTGTTGTTCCTAAAGGTGACCTTCGTAAAGTCATTATGAACGAAGCTCCCAATTCACTCCTCTCTATTCACCCTGGAAGTACAAAGATGTACCAGGACCTCAAGCAGTCGTATTGGTGGACTCGAATGAAACGCGTGATTGCTCAGTTCGTGAATGAATGTGATGTCTGCAGAAGAGTGAAAGCAGAACACCAACGACCAGCTGGTCTTCTCCAACCTCTTACCATTCCAGAATGGAAGTTTGACCATATTGAGACGGATTTCGTGACTGGATTTCCAAAGTCTAAGCGTGGCAATGATGCTATCTTTGTTGTCATCGACAAACTCACTAAAGTGGCTCATTTTCTTCCTATCAAAGAATCTATCACAACAGCTCAGTTGGCAGAGCTATATACCTCCAGGATTGTCTCTCTGCACGGCATTCCGCAGTTGATATCTTCAGATCGTGGCAGTATCTTTACCTCCAAGTTTTGGGATTCTTTTCAGAAGGCCATGAGCACCAACATTCGCTTCAGCACAGCTTTTCATCCTCAAACTAGTGGCCAAGTCGAGCGAGTCAATCAAATTCTTGAAGATATGCTTAGGGCTTGTGTCATCTCTTTCGGTATGAAGTGGGAAGATTGTCTTCCATATGCCGAGTTCTCCTACAACAACAGCTTCCAAGCGAGTTCGGGCAAGGCCCCATTCGAGATTCTCTATGGCAGGAAGTGTCGTAGTCCTCTTAACTAGTCAGAGACTGGTGAACGCCAACTCCTTGGCAATGACTTGATCACAGAGGCAGAAGAAACGTGCAAAGTCATTCGTGAAAACCTCAAAGCCGCGCAATCGCGCCAGAAGAGTTATTGTGATAGCAAACATTGCGACTTGGCTTTCGAGATCGGAGACCATGTCTACCTCTGCGTCTCTCCAATGAAAGGTACTCATCGCTTCGGTATCAAAGGGAAACTTGCCCCAAGATACGTGGGTCCTTTAAAGATCATGGGCAAAAGAGGTGATCTCGCCTATCAACTTGAGCTCCCCTCCAACTTTGCAAACGTGCACGACGTGTTTCACGTGTCTCAGCTCCGAAAGTGTTTCAAGGCTCCGGACCACACCATCAACTTCGAAGAGATTGATCTCCAGGAAGACCTGTCTTATCATGAGCACCCCGTTGCTATTCTTGAAGAAACTGAGCGCAAGACTCACAACAAGTCTATCAAATTTCTGAAAGTCAAGTGGTCACATCATTCCGACCATGAAGCCACCTAGGAACGCGAGGATCACCTCCTTTCTAAGTACCCGGAGTTTTTCCAGTCCTAGATCTCGGGACGAGATCCTTTCGTAGTGGTGGAGCGTTGTAACACCCCGTATGTAACCTGCCATATTTGTATTCCAACTCTTGCCGTTTCCGGCACTAAGTTATGGTATTTCCTCGTTGTCGGGTTTTTGTCTTCGTGTGCTTTTGTCTTTGTCATGCATCTCATATCATGCCATCATGTGCATCGCATTTGCATACGTGTTCGTCTCATGCATCCGAGCATTTTCCGCGTTGTCCGTTTTGCATTCTGGTGCTCCTATGCCCTCCGGTGTCCCTTTCTACCTCTTTTCGTGTGTGGGAGTTAAACCTTTTCGGATTGGAACGAGACTTGCCAAGCGTCCTTGGTTTACTACCGATAGACCACCTGTCAAGTTTCGTGCCATTTGGACTTCGTTTGATACTCCAACGGTTAATCGAGGGACCAAAAAGGCCTCGTGTGTGTTGCAGCCCAACACCCCTCCAAAGTGGCCCAAAACCCACCAAAACCCCCTCCATCATCTAGATCGTTCGATCACGATCGCGTGGCAGAAAACCGTGCTCAATTGGGAGCCTCCTAGCTCCCTCTACCTATAAATATAGCTCCTCCCCGAAATTTTCGGATCTTCCCTACCCTAACCCTAAAATTCGCTCCTCCGCGCACCGGACGTGTCCGGCCCGCGCCGGACACCTCCCCGCCGCCGCCCGCAGCCAAACAGGGGCCGCCACCCGCAGCCATGCCGGCCCGCTCGGCCCGCCGTGAGCCCCCGAGCCCATCGTGCCTCGCGCCACCGCCTTCGTCCGCCCGCCGTCGCCGAGGTCCGCCGCGCCGCGCACGCGCCGGCTCGCTGCCCCTAAGCCGCGGCCGCCTCCTCACTCCAGCCGCCACCTCCTCTCACCGGCCGACACCGCCATCCGCGCCTCAACTTCCATGCGCCCCAAGTCCGTCGCGCCGGCGCCACCCCGTCGCCGGCGTCGTCCACTCCGGCCAGCCCCGCAAATCCGGCGACCTCATTTCCAACTCCGGTGAACAGTGAACTCCGGCGAGCATCCTCGAAGTCCGCACCAGCCAATCCGGATCTAGATCTGGATCCACCTCGGTTGACTTTTTGCCCCTAACCCTAGTTTTTATGCATATTTCAATGTATCATAACTATGCATCCGTGGCTCCGTTTTGGACGTGAAGCATATCGGAATGCTCGTCTCGACGAGTACTTCATTTCATGTCATTGCATCATGTTCATTTGAGCTCATCAGGTTGCCCTAAATGCTGTTGGAAGAGTGCTAGTTTCTGTTAGTTTCAGTTTATTATCAGCAATTGGATATTTGTCATTTTTGCCATGATTAATGTGTGCCTGCTATGAACTTGAGCCCTACATGTGATTTGAAGTATGCCATGCCATCTTTACAGGGGGTGTATGCCATATATTTTTGTGATCTCTGTGGTGACTAGCACAAGCATGCAAATTAGCCCTGTCAATGTTGCTGTTTTCATTGACTTAGAAATATTCTAAGTTTTTTCCATGTTAATATTTTTATGCCATGTATCCTTGTTGTTACAGAGTGATCCATGCCTCTTTTGAGCATGATCAGTAAGGATATTTTGTAGATATTGTAGTGCTCTATACATCCATGTGTTTGTTTGCATTTATGGAGCACCCTAGCTTGAGTCAATCGAGCTCTACTTTTGCTATAAAATGTTCCTGGCAGAATGTTTACATGTTAAGCATTTTTTCCGAGCTTTTTGTAGTTGATCCGTGCATGCTATGATGTTGTTCTTGCCATGTTTAGCTTGTATGCCATGTGTAGTTGCTGGGTGTATGCTTAGTTTATCATGCAATGCCTTGTGGTGAGTGCATCGAGCTCGTAAACATGCCTACTTAATATATGTTTTGCCATGTTCCAGTTTTCTACTAAGTCTGAATCTGTTAGCGATAATTGCTATGTTCACATGGTTGCCATTGTATTTTCTGATCCCTTTTGGCTCATGGTCAGTAAGGGACTTTTGTTGTATGCTTTGAGTAGCTTCATGCCATGCTTTGCTTTGCCATGAAATGTTCCTGTAGCATGTTGTTACCTTGCTATAAACATTGCTTCCTGATGTTAAATTCCTGACATGTTATTTTCACCAAGTCTGTAACCTGTTATCTTTTGCACTTTTGCCATGCTTGTTTGAACCTTCTATTGAGCGAATTAGCCGTAGCTCAGTGTTCATCTTTTGTCAAGCATCTTGAGTGGATCCCGGCCATGTATTTTGTTGCTATGTTGGAGTGATGTAGCATGTTGTTCTTGATGCATTTAGATGGTCTCGTGTTGTTAATCGCGGACCGGTGCCATATTTGTTTTGCTTGTCATTTGCAAACCATGCATCCGATTCCAGTGATCTTTATATCGATTTCGACTGAAATAAACTCCTCTTTCTAGTGGGACTCTTGGTTTTACAAGTTGAGGCCAGGTTCAATCTTTCCTTTCTGAAACATGCATATGCATCACATAACACATCCCGTATATCATGCCATGTTTGGCATCATGTTGTTTGTGCATTGCACGTGGTTGATTGTGTCTCCCTTTGCTTGTTGTTCTTTCTTGGGTAGAGCCGGGAGACGAGTACGTGATCGACGAGCCCGTTGAGTACTCTTACGAGGATCAAGCTAATGTCAACTCGGAGAAATTTGCAGGCAAGATGACCATACCCTCGAAATCACTTCTATCTTTGCTTGCTAGATGATCTCTCTTTTGCTATGCCTATCCTACGATACCTACCACTTGCTTATCATGCCTCCCATATTGCCATGGCAAACCTGTAACCCACCTTGTCCTAGCAAACCGTTGTTTGGCTATGTTACCGCTTTGCTCAGCCCCTCTTATAGCATTGCTAGTTGCAGGTGAAGATTGGAGTTTGTTCCTTGTCGGAACATGTTTATTGTTGGGATATCATTATTATATCTTGTCTATTTTAATGCACCTATACACTTGGTAAAGGGTGGAAGGCTCGGCCTTATGCCTGGTGTTTTGTTCCACTCTTGCCGCCCTAGTTTCCGTCATACCAGTGTTATGTTCCTTGATTTTTGCGTTCCTTACACGGTTGGGTTATAATGGGAACCCCTTGACAGTTCGCCTTGAATAAAACTTCTCCAGTAATGCCCAACCTTGGTTTTACCATTTTCCACCTAGCCTCTTTTCCCTTGGTTTTCCGGAGCCTGAGGGTCATCTTTATTTTAAACCCCCCTGGGCCAGTGCTCCTCTGAAGGGTGGTCCGACCGAGTAGACTGCAGGGCCACCTCTGGGCAACTTGAGGGTTGGTTTTGCTTGTAGGATGTCTCATGTGAGTGTGCCTTGAGAACGAGATATGTGCAGCTCCTATCGAGATTTGTCGGCACATTTGGGCGGCTTTGCTGGTTTAGTTTTACCATTGTCGAGATGTCTTGTAACCGGGATTCCGAGTCTGATCGGATTGTCTTGGGAGAAGGAATATCCTTCATTGACCGTGAGAGCTTGTGATGGGCTAAGTTGGGACACCCCTGCAGGGATTTGATCTTTCGAAAGCCGTGCCCGCGGTTATGGGCAGATGGGAATTTGTTAATGTCCAGGTAGAAAACCTTAAACTTAACTTAATTAAAATGATTCAACATAGTGTTTGGCCGTGATGGTCTCTTTTCGGCAGAGTCCGGGAAGAGAACACGGTCTTGTGTTATGCATGAACGTAGGTTGTTCTAGGATCACTTCTTGATCATAGTTCATCGACCGCGCCTTTGCCTTCTCTTCTCGCTCTCTTTTGCGTATGTTAGCCACCAAATATGCTAGTCGCTTGCTGCAGCTCCACCTCATACTTTTACCCTTCCTATAAGCTTAAATAGTCTTGATCGTGAGGGTGTGAGATTGCTGAGTCCCCGCGACTCACAGTTTCCTTCCAAAACTAGATGCAGGGACCGATGATACCGCTCGAGGATATTCGACTGAGCTCAAGTGGGAGTTCGATGAGGACTCAGGACGATACTACGTTTCCTTTCCAGACGATCAGTAGTGGTGCCCAGTTGGGGCGATCGAGGACTTTGTCGCATTTGGGGTTGTTCTTTATTTTGGTTCCGTAGTCGGGCCTTGATTGTATCTGGATGAATGTAATGATATTTATGCTATTGCGTGACGTGGCGAGTGTAAGCCAACTATGTATCTCGTTTCCCTTATTCATTACATGGGTTGTTGTGAAGATTACCTCACTTGCGACATTGCTTACAATGCGGTTATGCCTCTAAGTCGTGCTTCGACACGTGGGAGATATAGCCGCATCGTGGGCGTTACATCTTATTCTTGTTCATCCAAGTGATTAATTCCTTATTCCGGAGGTTCATCAAAATTCTTCATTTCTTTTGTTCATCTTTCTTTTCTGGAGCTCCAGTTTTTCCGCTTTATCTTGTTGCAAAGCTCC
Organism: Triticum urartu; assembly: GCF_003073215.2. Taxonomy (NCBI): domain Eukaryota; kingdom Viridiplantae; phylum Streptophyta; class Magnoliopsida; order Poales; family Poaceae; genus Triticum; species Triticum urartu. The sequence goes on along the minus strand of NC_053025.1, from coordinate 202,247,647 downwards.
ATCTAAATCATTGCAAGGTTGCACCTTGTGTTTTCAACTTGTCTTTCCTTTCGTTTGATCATCCTTTTGTTACCGAAGTTCTTCATGGAGGTTCTACATGATGGTGCATCAAGGACTTAATCCATTCTCGAAACGTTCATCAAGATTCTTTTTAGAGGAGCTCAAGCATTCTTCATTTTGTAATCCGGAGTGCAATTGTTTTGTCTTATCTTTTGAGGTGGTGTTATGTCAATGTTGATAATTTTCCCTTCGTGTTTCACGATTCACAAGTTTTTCAAGAGTGACATATATAAATCCCTCATTATCTCTTCGCTCAAGACATCTTGTCAACCAATCATTCTCTTCATTGGAGTTATCTTGGGTTATATTTCACCTAAAGCTTTCCCTAAGGATTGTTGCTATTTATAGTGCTTATAAATGACCCAAGTTCTTCTTTTATCCTCCCGGTGAAATAAGTTTCTCGTCTCCTTGTTGATATCAATCCAATCTATTGGTTCCGTTAGTGGCAGAATTTCACCTTAAGTTTTGAGAAGTTTTCTTTAAGCCCACTACAAGCTTACTCTTTTTGTTGTTGGTTTTTTTCCAACAACTCCGTTCGGCCCTTCTCCTAAAGATGCTTTTCAAGCTCATTTGAGGTATAATAAGTTGTTTTCTCCTCCGTTCATTCCTTTCCATTCTCTCTTTTCTTCCGGAGGCATTGTGATGTTGCTCTCTTCGACCCATCATCTTGTTTTGTCAAGATCATGTTCTTTCTTTTGCTTATCCATTTAACCGGAGTGTTGTGCCCTCTACTCAAGTTCTTTTCATCTTATCAAGTCTTGCATCCCTTTTCAATCGGAGTGCTGCCCGAATTTGTTCTTCCTTGTTCCTCTTTCCTAACGGAGTGCTTTCAACTTCATTTATCTCCGTTGTATTCTTTTCTCGAAATGGTTTAACCTTCCAAGGTTCTTTGTTTTCACTCATTTGTCAAAGAAGAAACGTAGTTTTACCTCTCTTCTTCCTCTTTCGTTTTTCTCCGGTGCCATCCTAGATCTCGGGACGAGATCCTCTCGTAGTGGTGGAGTGTTGTGGCGCCCCGAGACCGTTGCGCCACGTGTCTTCCAGTTATTCGCTGTTGTTGCCTTGTCATTTGTTTGCGTGTCATGCATTTCATATCATGTCATCATGTGCATCGCATTTGCATACATGTTCGTCTCATGCATCCAAGCATTTTCCCCGTTGTCTGTTTTGCAATCTGGCACTCCTATGTCTTCCGGCACCCCCTTTTGCCTCTTTTCGTGTGCGGGTGTTAAAATTTCTTGGAATGGAACGAGATTTGCCAAGCGGCCTTGGTAGACCACCGGTAGACCGCCTGTCAAGTTTCGTGCCATTTGGAGTTCATTTGATACTCCAACGGTTAACGAGGAACCGTAAAAGGCCTCTTGTGTGTTGCAGGCCCAACACCCCTCCAAAGTGGACCAAAACCCAGATAAACCCCCTCCATCCTCTCGGCTGTTCGATCACGATCGCGTGGCCGATAACCGCACCTCATTTGGACTCTCCTAGCTCCTTCTATGTATAAATATGTGACTCCCCCTTCCAATCTCAGATGAAACCCTAAAATTTCCCCTCTCCACGGTGGACGTGTCCATTTCCGCCGGATACGCCCGCGCCGCCGCCCGCGGCCAAACAGAGGGCACCACGTGGCACCTCCGCCGCCACCCGCCGCCGTGGCCCGGCGAGCCTGCAACGGGCCCGCCCGGCCCATCGCCACCCCGTGCCTCGCCCCGCCGCTGAGCTCCCGCGACCGCTCCGCCTCTTCCTCGCCGCCACCGGTCGCCGTCCCCACCGCCTTCTCCGGATGCCGCCGGCCGCCGCAAGACGCCGCGCCTTGCTCCGCCGCCGAGCGCCGCCCACGCCGCGCCGCTCCGGCCATCGCACCTCGCCTCCTCCGCCCGATGCCACCCCGCTCTTCCTCCACTCTGGCCATCTCCCCCGTCTCCGGCGACGAACTCCGGCCGCCGCGCCTCCATCCCCGACAAATTTCGTATTCCGCGCTCAGATCTGGATCCAAAATATCTAGGGTTGACCTCTTTTTCTTTACTAATTCTTTTTCTGCATATTTTTTAGCCATGTTCATCGCACCACATCTCTACCATCGTAGCTCCGTTTCGTGCGTGTGGCATATCAAATTGTTCATTAGGATGTCCTCTTTATTTCATTCCATTGCACCATTCTTGTTTGAGTCCATCTTGATGCCTAAAATGTTGTTGCAAGAGTGCTATAAAATGTTAGTTCCTATTTCTTAGCAGTTTATGAGCTTCTGTCATTTTTGCCATGATTATTGTGTGCATCTTTTGGGCATGAGCTCTACATGTGCTTTGTTATATGACATGCCATATTTACAGGGGTGTATGCCATGTATTTTGGTGATCAATGTGGTGACTAGCACAAGCATGCCAAGTAGCTCTCGTGATGTTGCTGATTTTAGGGACTTCGAATTCTTCTAAGTCGTTTCCCTGATGTTATTTTTATGCCATGTATTCATGTTGCTACAGAGTGATCCATGCCTCTTTTGACCATGTTCAGTAAGGATGATTTTGAGATATTGTTATGTTCTATCCATCCGTGTCTTTGTTTGCATTTATGGAGTGCCCAAGAATGACTCAATCTTGCTCTACTTTTGCTATAAAATGTTCCTCGCAGATTGTTTACATGTTAATCAATTTTGCCAATGTTGTTGTAGTTGATCCATGCATGCTATGAACTTGTTCTTGCCATGGTTAGCTTCTTGAACATGTCTTCTTGCTGGGAGTATGCTTCCTTTGTCATGCAATGCCTTGTGTTGAGTGCATCGAGCTCGCAAACATGCCTTCATAATTCTGCTTATGCCATGTCCAGTTTTCTGCTAAGTCTGAATCTGTTAACGAAACTTGCTATGTTTACATGGGTGCCATCATATCTTATGATCCTTTTTGGCTTATGGTCAGTAAGGGACTTTTGTTATATGTTTTGAGTAGATTCATGCCATGCCTTGTATTGCTATGATTTGATCCTGTAGCATGTTGTTATCTTGCTCTAAACATTGCCTCCTGATGTTAAATCCTGACATATTGTTATTTTCACAAAGTCTGTGGTTTTGTTATCTTTTGCACTTTTGCCATGCTTGTTTGAACCTGCTATTGTGTGATTTAGTCGTAGCTCAGTGTTCATCTTTTGTCAAGCATCTTGAGTAGACCACTGCCATGTGCTTTGGTGCTATGTTGGAGTGCAGTAGCTTAGCTTCTTGTTGCATTCTAGATGGCATCGTGCTGTTAATCGCAGAATTGTGCCATTATTGTTTTGCTTGCCATTTGCAAACCGTGCATCCGATTCCGGTGATCTTTATATCAATTTCGACCGAAATCACCTCATCTTTCCAGTGGCGCACTTTCTTGGCCAAGTTGAGTCCTGGTTCAATATTTTCCTACCGGAGCCCGCATATGCATTGCATAGCACATCCCGCATGTCATGCCATGTTTTGCATCATGTTGCTTGCGCATTGCACCGTGGTTGATTTTTCTTTCCTTTGCTTGTGTTCTTGCTTTGGGTAGAGCCAGGAGACGAGTTCGTGATCGAGGAACCCGTTGAGTATGCTTACGAGGATCAAACTTTCGTCTTCTCGGAGAGCTTTGCAGGCAAGATGACCATACCCTCGAAATCACTTCTATCTTTGCTTGCTAGTTGCTCGCTCTTTTGCTATGATGCGATACCTAACACTTGCTACATCATGCCTCCCATATTGCCATGTCAAGCCTCTAACCCACCTTTCCTAGCAAACCATTGTTTGGCTATGTTACCGCTTTGCTCAGCCCCTCTTATAGCATTGCTAGTTGTAGGTGAAGATGAAGTTTGTTCCATGTTGGAACATGGATATTGTTGGGATATCACTATTATTTATTGTTTACTTTAATACATCTATATACTTGGTAAAGGGTGGAAGGCTCGGCCTTATGCCTGGTGTTTTGTTCCACTCTTGCCGCCCTAGTTTCCGTCATACCAGTGTTAAGTTCCTTGATTTTGCGTTCCTTACGCGGTTGGGTTATAATGGGAACCCCTTGACAGTTCGCCTTGAATAAAACTCCTCCAGCAAGGCCCAACCTTGGTTTTACATTTGCACTAACAACCTATCACCTTCCCTTGGGTTCTGCAGACTCAAGGGTCATCTTTATTTTAACCCCCCGGGCCAGTGCTTCTCTAAGTGTTGGTCCGAAACAGAGCCACTTGCGGCGCCACCTCAGGGAAACTTGAGGGTTGGTTTTTGCTGTACATAGTGTTCATCCGGTGTTGCCCTGAGAACGAGATATGTGCAGCTCCTATCAGGATGTCGGCGCATCGGGCAGTCTTGCTGGTCTTGTTTTACCATTGTCGAAATGTCTTGTAACCGGGATTCCGAGCCTGATCGGGTCTTCCTGGGAGAAGGAATATCCTTCGTTGACCGTGAGAGCTTGTGATGGGCTAAGTTGGACACCCCTACAGGATTTTGAACTTTCGAAAGTCATGCCCACGGTTATGGGCAGATGGGAATTTGTTAATGTCCGGTTGTAGAAAACTTGACACTTAACTTAATTAAAATGCATCAACCGCATGTGTAGCCGTGATGGTCTCTTTTCGGCGGAGTCCGAGAAGTGAACACGGTTCTTGTTTTATGCTTGGACGTAAGTAGTTTCAGGATCACATCTTGATCATTATAGATTCTCGGCCGTTGCGTTGCTTCTCTTCTCGCTCTTAATTGCGTAAGTTAGCCACCATATATGCTAGTGCTTGGTGCAGCTCCACCTCACTACCTTTTTCCTACCCATAAGCTTAAATAGTCTTGATCACGTGGGTGTGAGATTGCTGAGTCCCCGTGACTCATAGTTTACTTCCAAAACCAGTTGCAAGTGCCGATGATAATCGTGCTGGTGACGCAACCGGAGGAGCTTGATGAAGATCTTGTTCATTGTGTTGTTTCGTTTCCAGTTGATCAGTAGTGGAGCCCAGTCGGGGCGATCAGGGATTTAGCATTAGGGGTGGTCCTCTTTTACTTTGGTTCCGTAGTCAGACCGTGATTGTATTCTGGATGTTGTAATGCTATATTCATGTATTGTGTGAAGTGGCGATTGTAAGCCAACTCTTATCTCTTTCTTATTCAGTACATGGGATGTGTAAAGATTACCCCTCTTGCGACATGCCTACAATGCGGTTATGCCTCTAAGTCGTGATCCGACACGTGGGAGATATAGCCGCATCGTGGGTGTTACATGTACCGAGGGAACTCGCTGAGCACACCCTTAATATAGATCCTAAGTTTAAACCGGTCAGGCAGTTTCTCCGCCGCTTCAACGAAGAGAGGCGTAAGGCTATTGGTGAGGAGGTAGCCCGGCTTTTGGCAGCAGGGTTTATCATGGAGGTTTTTCACCCTGATTGGCTAGCTAATCCGGTGCTGGTACTTAAGAAAAATAGCACTTGGCGTATGTGTGTGGATTACACAGACTTGAACAAGGCCTGTCCAGCTGATCCCTTTGCTCTCTCGCGTATTGATCAGATTATTGATGCTACGGCGGGTTGTGACCGTTGTGTTTTCTGGATGCTTATTCTGGTTATCATCAGATTAAAATGGCAGTTAAGGACTAGGAGTAGACAGCTTTCATAACTCCCTTTGGAGCCTTCTGCTATGTATCTATGCCTTTCGGGCTCAAGAGTGCCCAGGCGACTTATCAGCGCCGTGTTCAGAATTGTCTTCATAAACAGATTGGGCGCAATGTTCATGCTTACGTGGATGATATTGTGGTGAAATCTAGGAAGGAGGAAACATTGATAGAGGACCTGAGGGAGACATGTGATAACCTCCGGATCTATAATATGATGCTTAATCCGGCTAAATGTGTCTTTGATGTTCCGGCAGGCAAGCTCTTGGGTTTTCTGGTGTCCAAGAGAGGCATTGAGGCTAACCCGGAAAAGATCTCAGCTATCACGTCCCTGGCTAAACCGGCATGTATCAATGATGTTCAGCGTTTTGCGGGCCGGATTGCAACTTTAAGCCGGTTTATCAGCCGCCTTGGGGAGAAGGCTATTCCTTTGTATCAGATGCTAAAAAACGGATGATTTCGTCTGGAGTGACGTGGCTGATAAAGCATTTGAGGATTTGAAGAGACAGTTGGCCGAGCCGCCCATCCTTGCGGCTCCGGTTGATAAAGAGCCCTTATTGCTATATGTGGCTGCTAACGCCCGGGCTGTTAGTGTGGCTATTATGGTGGAGCGCAAGGAGGCCGGAAAGGAGTATCCGGTTCAACGGCCGGTTTATTACATCAGTGAGGTACTTATTGAATCAAAGCAGAGGTACCCGCATTGGCAGAAGTTGGTGTATGGAGTTTTCATGGCAAGCCGGAAGCTCAAGCATTATTTTCAAGGTCATCCTATCACAGTGGTTAGTTCAGCCCCTCTGGGAGATAACATCCAAAACAAAGAGGCGACTGGCTGGATTGCCAAGTGGGCTATTGAGCTTGGACCTCACGGGATAAAAATATACGCCTCGCACGACAATCAAATCACAAGCACTTGTGGATTTCATTAATGATTGGACAGAGTTGCATGCACCGGAGGAGAAGCCAGATAACATGTACTGGACTATTCATTTTGATGGGTCCAAACAATTGGAGGGCTCGGGGGCTGGAGTCATATTAACTTCCCCACGAGATGACAAGTTTTGTTATGTTCTCCGCTTAATGTTCCCTTGTACTAACAATGCAGCTGGATATGAGGCCTTGCCCCACGGCCTTCGGATGGCTAAGGAGATGAATTTAAGCTGAGTTAAGTGCTTCGGTGACTCGGACCCGGTGGCTCAGCAGGTATCTGGCACTTGGGATTCTAAGCATCCACTAATGGCTGCATATCGACGAGAGGTGGACATAGTGGCTGGTCATTTCAAGGGTTGTCAAGTTGACCATATGGACCGGCGAAAGAATGAAGCGGCGGACGCTTTAAGTCATCTAGGCTCTCAATGTAAACCGGTGCCACCTAATGTCTTCCTCGACGTACTTCATAATCTGTCGGTCAAGATACCCACAGAGGAGGAGTTGGCTATTCCTGACCCGGAGGCCCAGTTGGTAGCGGCTCTTCATGTTATACCAGATTGGACAGTCCCATACCTGGCCTATATGAACCGGGGCAAGTTACCAGGCGATGAAACCTTGGCCCGGCAGATAATCCGGCGATCCAAGTCAATGACCATTATCAATGGGGAGTTAGATCGTTACAACGTGATAGGGGCGATTCAACGTTGTGTGTCTCCTCAAGAAGGTTTTGAGATTTTGCGAGAGATCCACGAAGGAGATTGTGGTCACCACGCCAGTTCAAAATCCTTGGTGGCTAAGGCTTTTCATCACGGCGTCTATTGGTTGACGGCTCATGCTGATGCTGAGGATTTAGTAAAAAGGTGTGACGTTTGTCAGAAATTTGCACGCCGCGCTCATGTTCTGACTCAGGAGTTGAGAATGATTCCAATCACTTGGCCGTTTGCAACTTGGGGGCTAGATATCGTTGGACCCTTTAAGAGGTCCAAGGACAAAAAGACCCACCTGTTGGTGGCGCTTGATAAGTTTACCAAGTGGGTAGAGGGAGAGCCAGTCAGTAAGTGTGATGCAGCCACGGCGGTCCAATTCATCAAAAAGGTGATATTCCGGTTTGGTTTTCCACACAACATTATAACTGATAATGGTACTAATCTGTCCAAGGGTGCTATGGAAGAATTTTGTCAATGTGAGCACATCCGGCTTGATGTGTCATCAGTGGCTCACCCCCAATATAATGGTCAAGCAAAGAGGGCAAATCAAGAAATTTTGAGAGGTATTAAACCCCGGCTTATGGTTCCTTTAAAGCGGACGCTGGGTTGTTGGGTGGAGGAGTTACCTTCCGTGTTATGGAGTATCAACACCACACCAAACAGATCTACGGGTTACACGCCTTTCTTCATGGTTTACGGAGCAGAGGCGGTTCTTCATTGTGACATCCGTCATGACTCGCCCCGTGTGGCGGCTTACGTTGAAGCTGAGAATGAGAAAGCATGTCAGGACTCACTAGACCTGTTAGATGTGGAGCGCGATCTATCAGCGGCGCGTTCAGCGATTTATCAACAAGATCTCCGACGTTATCACAGCCGCCGGGTTAAGACCAGAACTTTTCAAGAAGGCGATCTGGTGCTCCGGCTCATCCAGGATCAGACTGATATGCACAAGTTATCCCCACCATGGGAAGGACCTTTTGTGGTCAGCAAAAACTTGCACAACGGGTCATACTACCTTATCGATGTTCGAGAGAACAAAGACTCACGCAAATCGGAGGAGGAGACCCATCGGCCATGGAATATAGCTCTTATTCGGCCTTATTATACTTGAGCCACAGGCTCTTCTTATGTACATATTTATGACAATGTATATATTATAAACCGGAGCCTCAGCTAAAGTGGGGTCTGTTTTGTTTTTACATAATGTGTGGTTACATGGGGGCTTCTACTTATAAAGCGGAGTTCTACTCACCCGGCTTATAATGCCACGCATATATGAAGGAAATCACTTGGGGGATTGGTCGTATTCGAACCATAGCTATGCCTCTTGATTGGCTTAAGGACACAAAGGGAAATCACTAGGGGGCTTGGTTGTATTCATACCATGGCTACACCTCTTGATAGGCTAAAGGCCAAAAGGAAATTATGAGGACCAATGAGAGTTTGTTGCAAAGGCACAACTCAAACATAGGTACCCACTGAGCACGGCTCAAATATTGCTTGGGGGCTCCTTGCTTCTCAAAGAACAAAGAGCTTGTAACCTTGGAATAGGCTATCAAGCCATGCTTGGAAGCTAGGTGTATTCACCTAAAACCTTGGGTTATCCTGCCTCTTTAAGTAAGCCACTCCGTCCAGGTAAACCTGGTATGACCCATCGAACGTTTGACAAATCAATCTCATAGACCCTGAACTTGTCAAAGTTAAAACGATGATTGGTTAAAGATTGAGGTCCATCTTAAAAGGCTTTGAAAAATTATTTAACTCAGCGGCCTAGCAGCCCATGAAAAGCCTCGATTTAGGGCCTGGCAGCCCATGAAAAGCCTTGCATATTTTTCTTGTATTTGTTGCAAATGTTTTAACCTTTTTTGATAAGGGATTTATGAATATTTTCTGATAAACCGGTGTTTATTACAACCCGGCATGGCTTTCAACGCTTAGTTGTCAGTACATGATCAGTTCTAAACCGGCAATAATTTGATACGGTCTGGTTTTGACTAGAAGTCGCCAAAATTATATGAGTAAACCGGTGTTTCTCATAACCCAGTACGATTTTGGTATGAACCGGCAAGAATGAAAGGAGTCATCAATACTCCAGATTGGTGTTATCACCCTTATTATCCCAACAGTTGGATAGCCAACGAGATATATCACAGGTATCATCTATTTTATAGCTGGTTATTACAGTCTTGGTTATACACCCAAGCCATATATATATTTGGGCATCATGACCCGTCCAGTGGTAAACCACTAGGACACTTTCAAGTTCTTATATGTAGGAACACGTTAAATAAAAGCTGCAATGGACTATGCATATAATAGATACCAAAGGCATGGTGAGTTATCAGTATCAAGCAGAATAAATATGCTCGATGGCATAACAAGCGAGTGTTTGAACTAGCCTATTACAAGGTGCTTTAAATGCCCACCAGGAATAATTGTTTCAATAACAAGTGGCAGACTGCGACAGCTAAACCGGCCTCCGGTTCAAGATTCATCACCAGGACGACTTGAAGATTGCGGATCATCTTGAGTTGGTGTATCCTCCTCCTCCTGTCTACCCAGTGGCTGGAAATCAATTGTTGTCCAATCGATTCCGGTTAACGCTTGGAATACAGCTTCTTCACTTATAAGAGGGGAAGGATCAATGTCAAGAGCATAAGTATGCTTATGGATTGGCGGAACAAGATCCTCTACATCATGAATCGTCACGGGATATCTTTTTTGATCAACATCATAAACCGGTTGATAATGAGATAGATCTGTGTCATCCGCCAATTTGCTTGCTATAGGCTGCATTTCCCTTGTCAGCCTTCGGAGATCATCATTATTGAATTCTGTACCACCTTCCTTCACGCTGGGGTAGCCTTGGCCGATATCTGCCGGTTCAAGATCTGGAATCCATGCCTTGGCCCGGATTAGCACAGTCAATGCGCCTGACCTTGCAGCTGATTTTTAAGTTCCTCCAGCCGGGCAGGCAACATGGACAGCTTCTCAATGGTTTCTTTTATCAACGATCGAGGAGGCCTGTTGTACGCAGCAGTATAGATAGCCCGTTGGGATCCGGAATACAATTATTCTATCAAGGTATAGGCTTCTTTCAGCTTCATCCGCATATCGGAGCCCAGATGGGTAATGCGGGTCCTAGTAGGATTGCGAGCATCAGTAAACCGGTGACTGCTAAGGTAAAGGGGACTTGAAACATGCCAGATGAGGGCGCTTACCAAATACAACAGAGCTCATAGCGTTTATTTGCCGCTTTAAACCGGTCAGTTCCCAAACCACCGGTTTAAGGGCTGCTTCTGTGTCTTCGGCTTTCTTGGCTAAAGTGGCCTTCTCGACATCCCAATCTGCACGTTCCTTCTTAAAATTTTCCTTCAGCTTCTCCATGGCTGTTAAGGCGGTGCTCAGTTCTTCCTTGGCTTTAGAAGCTTCCGCTTGCTGAGATTTGATGTTTTCTTGAAGATCAGTGATTTGAGAGTCCTTTTTGCTTAGCTCAGCCTATAAAGGAATGACATATCATTAGTGGGATGTATATATTTGAAGTACCAAGAACATAACAAGTTATGCACTTTGTACTTGGGGGCTAATGCCTATTTGCTTTGTTATGAGAATTTTTTTTCATGTCCCAAATACAATGCAAACATTATCTTTGGCACTTGGGGGCTAATGTACATTTGTTCAAATCGAAGCATTGGTTAAAATCCTGGTTCACTTTGGAAAGATAAACCGGCCCTTGGGGACTACACAGGCGAAAAATACAGGCATACAACGATAAAGTACCGGTTTATTTCAAAGGATCACCTGACATATGGAGGATAAGTATGCAAGGGTTGAGATATTACAAAGTCCCAATTTATGATTGCTATCATAAACCGGACCTTGGGGGCTACTAGAGTTGGTATTTGCAATTGGACTTAAGAAAGGAAAAGTTATGTAATTACCTCATAGCGCTCCTTCATTAGATTCACCAAACCGGCTTCATAATCACGGTTTGTGTGCAGACGGTTTAGAAAGCCAAAGTGGAGTTCTTGAGTGCTGAAGTGGGCGTAGCTTGATAAATCGGTGCTCCACTTGCCTTTCTCCATGGCAGCACGTTCTTCTTTGGCACTATGTCTCGCCAATACAACAGGATGGCTAGGAGAGGTGTGGCCAATACCGGTAATGATAGCCTCATCTTCTTTATCTCCAGCAGCCTTTTCTGGAGTTGATGGAGTGTCAGTAGTGTTCACTGGACTAGAAGGTCCGTCATTAGCCCGGATTGGACTTGCCGGTTTATCATCTGGCATGGCGGTATCAACTTCTGTTTGTTCATCAACATTATGATCTTGAGGGGTGGTTCATAAAATGTGGCCTCGGTATTTGGATCTTCCGGTTCCGTAGTCAGCTCTGGTTCAATCACCACATGATCATCAGACGGGTTGTTCACCCGGGCCTTCTTACTGGGTCTGGCCTGGGCTCTAAAAAAGAACAGATGCAAAGATTAGCATAGCATATAAAGTGTGAAACATCAAAATATTGGGTTGAAATACTTACCCAACAACGGTTTTAAGAGGAGGGAGTTGTGTGGCCGTGGATTCGCCAGATGAAAAAGGAGGTGTCACCTGATAATTCGAATCAGACGGATTAAGAGGTTGTCGGAAAAAGCCTGCCTTGGGATAAGAAGTGTCATAAGTGGATGAGACCTCGGGTCGGCGTTTTTTAACCAGGGTGTTCGGTAAACCGGTCGAGGTGACCGTTTGGCCGCTATGCCGGGTTGTGCGGCGAGCCTTATGCTGCTGCTTCTTCAAAAGAAATTTTGGGTCCAAGTGAACAAGAGGGTGAAAAAATCTTACTTTCCGGACTGCTTGACGCATTTTTTGTGTTGGCAGAGAGTCTGAACCAGAGGAAAGGATAATTACCTCTGCATCGTCAGCTTAGCTACCCTCAACGTCCTCCTGATAAATATCATTGTCAATGAGATGCATGAAAAGTGAACCAAGTGAATCAAGTTCCACCTCTGCTTCCGGTTCATCCGGGTCGTCATCAAGCTCTAAACCGATGGGTTCAGGTGCCTTCCTTTTTGTGGTTTTCTTGACGGCTTTCGTTCTAGGATGAGAAGGCTTCACCGCTTTCTCCTGAGGTTTATTTTTCCAGAACAGATCATCACCCTATTTAAAAATGGGCAGAGGGTATTCAAAGATTGCACAATCCAAAAATATTAGGTGTAAAGCGGAAGCACAGACAAAGAATTCTTATAGCGGGCGGTTTGTTTTGCGTGTAAAAGGGGTTTAACCCAGTCTTGCTGCAGATAGCTTCCGGTTCATTCAACATTTTCTTGACAGACTCAGTGACTTCCTCATCTGTTAGCTGAATATTGATATGACATTGGGAGTCTTGTATGTCGCCAGTATACTCACACATTAAGCCAGAGCGGTGACTTAACGGCAAAATGCTCCAGGATATCCAGCAACGGACGAAGTCCACGCCTGTTAAACCGTTGGCCATGAAAGCTTTAAGTTTAGCGAGTTGTGAGGCGTATGAGGCCCGTTCCTTGGCACTTAGTCATTGCGGAAGCGGATGAGTATTAGCAAGTCGGTGAGCATGATAACCCGGCAGAGGGTTCTCATCTTCAGGAGAGGTGTCTCTACAATAGAACCAAGTTTGATTCCACTCCTTTGGGTGACTGTGAAGTTTGGCATAAGGAAACTCAACCTCTTTCCTTTTCTGAATAGAGACGCCACCAAGTTCAGTATTGGGTTCGTCTAGAAATTCAGTATGACGGTTTAAATGGAAGAAATCTCAGAACAGCTCGACAGTTGGTTCTTCTTGTAGATACACTTCAAAAAAACCTGAAAGTTGCAGATGTTGGATACAGAGTTGGGTCCAATATCCTGAGGGTGGATCTGAAAGCTGGCAAGTACATCCCGGAAAAACATGGATCCAGGCGGTTTAAAACCACGACCTATATGATCAGCAAACACCACTACTTCACCCTCTCCAGGGGTAGGAGGGTTTTCCGTCCCAGGAACTCGCCACCGGATCTAATTCTTCTTCGGTAAGGTACCAATTTTGACCATTCCGTTCAGTTGCTCCTCAGTAACCCAGGAAGGGACCCAGTTATAGGAATAGAACTGTTTGGCCATTGCAAGTGAAGAGCTGGGAAGAAAATAATGCTGGTTTATGATTCATTAATGGTGATGCATAAGGTACAACAGGTTGAGGGAAAAGGAATCCAAGCATGTGAAATTGATAAATCAGAGGAAGTTATAAACCGCCTACGACAAAGTGTTTATGAATGGTAAAGCAATGAACAGAAGCAGAGGTATATGCATATTGTTAAACTGGAGTATAAATAAATCGGTGGTTTAAAAGGGGACTAATGGTACCTGCCGGATTATCATACTTCAAAAAGTTAAACCGCCTATATTGGTGTGAGGAGTACAGATCTAAAAATACCTAAGTAAGGGGAAACAGGTTTCACAAATTTATATGAAAATTCCAAATCTGAGGTGTGACAGAAACTGTAATATATTCAGGTTTAAACTTCAGGTGCTTAAATAGTTCAGCAGATCCAGATAAGTTGTTCTCTATATAAAAGGGGAGTCTAATGAGGAAAATAAGATTATGGCTACGGTCGTGCAAGAATAACAGGTTCAAACTAGCCTTTGATGCTACGGAAAAGAAAATAGAAGAATAGCACCGGAGTTTTGATGAAATCTGACGAACAGTGAAACCCTAAAGACAAGATCTAGGGTGGAAGGAAAGAAGGCTTACCAGTGTCACAGGAACGGCGGAGAGATGCCGCGGCTTTCTGGTTCGATCAGGGTGATGCAGCGGCCAATGATGAGGCAGGGGCGAAGTTCGACGACGGAGGTGGCGCTCGGGTACAGGGACATCGCGAGGAGGAAGAAGAGACAAAGAGGCAGCGGCGGAAAAAGAAAAAGGGGACTCAACCCTATTTATAAGGCGAAGAGATAAGCGACAGGCATGAGAATCGAGGAGCTCAAAAATGGATATTTAATAAAGTTGTCGCCTTGATGGTTGGATGCTCATTAATAAAAGGCATCTTCGGCTTCAATGAATAGATTACATCACGGCGATTTACCACAAATCTGGAGGATGACGTCAGGGCGGTTTACAAGATCCGTGCGAAGGTGCAAGAGGAGGAATTTTTCTAAGTGTTGAAGATTGACATGAATAAATTCAAATCAATTTGGGGCCTAGTGTTGGGGATATTACTACTGGACGTAAACCGGCCAGGAGTGGCCGGGTTAACTCTATAAGAATTAGAAGCCCAGAAGATAAAGGATGATGGCGCTTTATGAAGGCCCAAGGCCCTAAGGCGGGTTAAGGCCTGTAGACATAAACCGATATTGTCATGTAACTTGTATTGCAAGATAGGAGGAATAGAGACCGAGTTGGACACAATGATGATCCGGCCTCGGGACTCTGTAAACCGGCGAGTGTCGACCTGTGTATATAAAGGGACGACCCGGCAGCGGTTTAGGGACAACACACAACAACTCGAGAGCTAGGCAAGCGGATTCGCTCCCTAGTCATCGAAACCCTAGCAATTCCATCACAACTGGAGTAGGCTTTTACCCTCATCGTAAGGGGCCAAACCAGTATAAACCCTCACGTCCCTTGTCCGCTTTAACCCCATTAAGCTAACCCATAGCGATGGCTCCACGACTAAGTCCTTTCACAAGGACATCTGCCGTGACAAAACCACGACACTTAGTGAATACATGAACTCCTCAAACTACGGTAATCACCGGAAAGAACCCCAATTACTGTCACCTTGGGGTATGCAGATCATAACTCGTAATAGGTGTCTACAACTTGCAAGATAGGATCGAGAACACAAATATATTCATGAAAACATAATAGGTTCAGATCTGAAATCATGGCACTCGGACCCTAGTGAAAAGCATTAAGCATAGCAAAGTCGTAGAAACATCAATCTTAGAACATAGTGGATACTAGGGATCAAACCCTAAAAAAACTAACTCGATTACACCATCACCGTCTAGCAAGCCTACGATGGAATTACTCACACACGGCAGTGAGCATCATGAAATTGGTGATGGAGGAAGGTTGGTGATGATGATGGCAATGAATCCCCCTCTCCGGAGCCCCGAACGGACTCCAGATCAGCCCTCCTGATGAAGAACAGGAGGCGGTGGCGGCTCTGTATCGTAAAACGCAATGAATCCTTCTCTTTGATATTTTCTGTGCAAATAGGTACTTATAGAGTTGGAATTATGGTCGAGGAGCTCCAGGGGGCCCACAAGCCTGCGGGACATGCCCCAGGGGGGTGGGCGCCCCCAGGGCTTGTGGCCTCTGGGTGGCCCCCTCTGGTTGATTCTTGCGCCAATATTATTTATATATTCCAAAAATATTCTTCGTAAATTTTCAGTTCAATCCGAGAACTTTTATTTCTGCACAAAAATAACACCATGGCAATTCTGCTGAAAACAATGTCAGTCCGGATTAGTTCCATTCAAATCATGCAAGTCAGAGTCCAAAACAAGGGCAAAATAGTTTGTAAAAGTAGATACGATGAAGACGTATCAACACCTGTCGGGTCTCACCGTGGGGAACATCCCTAATACCTGGCATCCAGGGCAACATTGGATGAGTGTTTTGGTGCCAGCCTTAGCAGTTGGCCAGTAGAACCCAGCTCGGAAGGCCTTGCTTACCAAGGCCTGAGTTTCAGCGTGGTGCCCACTCATGCTAGAGTGTGCTTCTGCAAGGAGTTGCCTTCCCTCCTCCTCGGATATACATCTTTGGAGGATGCCCATGGTACTTTGCTTGTAGAGGTCACCTTCATGCATCTTATACGCCTTGGATCGTCTAATGATCTGGCGTGCCTCAATTTGGTCATCAGGGAACCCCTTGCGGAGGTAGATATGCAATGAGGGGTTTGGTCTAGAGCACTATAACTGCCATGATCTCGTGGGTCGAGGATCTTTCTTGGACATCCGAATCCCCAATTATATCCTTATCTTCTTCGACTGCTGATAGGGTGATTTTTCCAACGTCTTTTGTTTTTGATGTAGTATTTCCATCCTGCCAGGCCACAGATGGCTTTAAAAGCCACTCGAGAAAAGTACTCTCAGGGACCTTGTCCTGTTTGGCGTCCATTGAAGCGAGGACATTGACAACTTGATTGATGTCCGTTGGAATATGGTGGAACTCTAGCGCCTCGAATCGAGCTGAGACTGTTAGGATGACATTCCCATATGTTGTCATCTTGGGATCCTTGGCGTCGAATTCATGTTGACTTGAGAGATGGCAAGGTTAGAATCTCCTCGAACTTACAGACGTCGGACACCCATTGAGACTACTATTCGGAGTCCATGAAGAAGAGCCTCGTATTCGACTACATTGTTTGAATCGGTGTACATAATTAGTAGTACATACCAAATATTGTCACCTATCGGTGATGTAAGAACCACTCTAGCCCCTACCCCGGCAAGCATTTTGGAGTCGTCGAAGTACATAGTCCAATGTGAATATGTACTGTGCTCCTTGGGGAGTTCGACTTCCGTCCCTTCTGCCATGAAATCCACCAGCACCTGAGATTTAATAGCTTGGCATGGGCAATATGTTATTTCGAAGGGGAGGAGTTTGATTGCTCATTTGGTGATGCACCTGATAGCATCCCTATTGTTGATTATATAACTAAGGGGTAGCTCGAGCACTACTGTGACTAAGCACTCTGGAAAGTAGTGCCTTAGTTTTTGAGATGCCATAAAGACCGCATAAGCTATCTTCTGATAATGAGGATACCTCATTTTACATGGGGTAAGGACTTTGGAGACGTAGTAGACGGGCCTTTGGACCTGGAACCTATGTCCATCCATGTTGCACTTGACTACAAGGACCGCGCCGATGACTTGGTTGGTGGTCGAAATGTATAACAACATCAGCTCACTTGCCTCAGGTGCAACCAAAATAGGATTGGTAGAGAGGAGGGTTTTAATTTCCTCCAAAGTGGCCCCACCTCGCAAGTCAACTTGAATTTTTTTGTTTGTTTTAGGAGCCTGTAGAGGGGTAGCGCTTTTTTCTCGAGCCATGAGATAAATTGGCTCAGCGCGGCCATGCAGCCTGCCAGGTTTTGGACGTGCTTGAGTTCGGTTAGCACTTTGAGCTAAGCCAATGCTCGGATTTTAGCAGGATTAGCCCCTATTCCTTGATGGGAGATGAGAAATCAGAGGAGCTTGCCTATAGTTACCCCAAAAACATACTTTTTTGGGTTGAGCTTGATTTGATATGCTCGGAGGTTAGTGAATGTTTCGTGGAGGTCGTTGTCGGTGTCAAAACCGGAAGATCTCAGGTAGGGGGTCCCGAACTGTGCGTCTAAGGCGGATGGTAACAGGAGGCAGGGAACACGATGTTTTACCCAGGTTCGGGCCCTCTTGATGGAGGTAAAACCCTACGTCCTGCTCGATTAATATTGATGATATGGGTAGTACAAGAGTAGATCTACCACGAGATCAGAGAGGCTAAACCCTAGAAGCTAGCCTATGGTATGATTGTATGTTATTGTGTCCTACAGACTAAAACCCTCCGGATTATATAGACACCGGAGAGGGCTAGGGTTACACAAGGTCGGTTACAAAGGGGGAGATATACATATCCGTATTGCCTAGCTTGCCTTCCATGCCAAGTAGAGTCCCATCCGGACACGAGACGAAGTCTTCAATCTTGTATCTTCATAGTCTAACAGTCCGGTCAAAGGATATAGTCCGGCTGTTCGGAGACCCCCTAATCCAGGACTCCCTCAGTAGCCCCTGAAACAAGCTTCAATGACGATGAGTCCGGCGCGCAGTGTTGTCTTCGGCATTGCAAGGCGGGTTCTTCCTCCGAATACACCATGGAAGAATTTGAATACAAGGATAGTGTCTGACCCTGCAAAATAAGTTCCACATACCACCGTAGAGAGAATAATATTTCCACAAATCCAATTTTCTGACTTTTTTTTGGAAACACGACATTATGCCATGGCCCGGTGATTATTCGGACCGTTTCCTTTAACTAGCCCCACACACAACGCGAGGTAGTTTTTTGACACGTCTTGTCAAAGCAGAGATCGTGTCCCCTTTATTACGGGATTCTCATCAATATGGTTGTGGGTAACCCAACCGTGTCTAGGACTCCTAGATTATAGGCAAGTCCCAAACGGCTACGGAGAGGACGCTTGATATTCACCCTCTTTATAAAGGGACAAGGCTTTTACTTTTTTCCCTCCCGTGCTCAATCGAATCCTTCCCCCGCCTCGAGTTCTAACACCCAAAGCCCAGGTCAGGTGCTTCGGACCTTCAATCATGTCCGAATCTAGCCTTCAAGGCCGGTGGATGCCCTCCTCCGTTATGGAAGAGGATATCAAGTAGTTGAGGGAGGCCAGATACCTGACCGCCGAGGTTTCGCATCGGCTGCCTGCCCGAGGGCAGGTCGTCCCTACTCCTAAACCTAACGAGAATGTTGTGTTCATCTCCCACTTCCTCCGAGGCCTAGGCCTCACCCTGGATCCCTTTGTTAGGGGTCTGATGTTCTATTGCGGGCTAGATTTCCACGATCTAGCCCCGGACTCCTTTCTCCACATCTTGGCATTCATTGTCGTGTGTGAGGCCTTCCTCCGCATTACCCCTCACTTCGGCCTGTGGCTCAAGACCTTTGACATGAAGCCGAAGATGGTCGAGGGGCGGTATGCAGCGTGTGGAGGCGCATTAATAAGCAAGATAGCAGGAGCTCCGTGGCCAAAAGGTTTCTTTCCAGAGGTGTCTGGATTATGGCAACAGGAGAGGTTTTACATCACAGCTCCCAGAATTGCCAAGTGGGTGGCTGCCCCTGCTTTCCGCTCGGGCCCTCCACCACAACCGATGTCATGAATTAGCAGAGGACTGAGCTGGGGTCCAGCCAAGGACGTGCCTATACTGCAGAGCCGCATTCAAGATCTCTTCAAAGGAGATTTCAGTCTGGTTATGGTGGTGCAAGTCATGCTGGTTCATGGAGTCCAGCCTTGCAAACGCCGGCCCCTCCGCATGTGGGAGTTCAACCCAGAAGGGCCGCACACTATTCAGAATTTCCTCGGCCTGACACACGAGGAGATGTACAAATCATTCTTCGGACCCCAAATAGAGTGTCCAGATACTACCGAGGACGTGGGCCTGAGCAGCAACCGTACCGCCAACCAAGTAAGTAATCCTTTAGCCGAACACACCGTCTTTCATTTACCATGACGCCATTCTGAGAAATCACTCTTTGACCAGGACTGGCTAACAAGGGCAAAGATGATTCGGTGTTCGGCCCCCCTTCCTGAGGGTTTGGAGAATCCGGTATTGGAAAAGATGCTCGAGCTAGCACCTTGCCCGGAGCCCTCAAAGGAAGATAAAGGGGGGAATAATGAGGTCGAAAGCGGGGGCCCATCACTACCAATTCCAACCGAGGGAATGAGCGCCTTCGTGAAGGAGGATAACCAAGGGGAAGAATCTGACCTTCTCTCGCTTTGGGTAAGGAAGAGGACTGCCTCTGAAGATCCGGAAACCGAGGCTTCCTAACGGGAGAAGAAGTCTCCACCAGAGGGTCCTGCCTTGGAGAGTGCTTTTGCTGCACAAATTCTGCGTGAGGATCAGCCCTCCAACGAGCTGTAAGTAATCAAAAAGTATCTTAATAGTGTAGATATATTACCTTACCTTTGAGGAAAATAATCGAAGCATTTATCTTGTAGTTCGGATCTTAGCCCTTCTCAGCAGAGCTCGTCTTCGGGGGATCTTCTTCCGGAGATGATGGAGAGCGAACGCCTCCCCCGGACTCCCCCGCTCAAGAAGCGGGCGACCTTGAAGTGTCGTCACGGAGGGCCTCTCCGGATCCGGTGAGGCCAGAAGATAATCCTATAGTCACCCGAAGTCCCCAGCGTCCGGCTCTTGAAGAGAGCAAACAAAAGAGTCCAGCACCGTCTGGTATGCAGTCGGACGTACTGAGGGAGCTGTTGGAGCGAGCGGCCATCTCAGAAGAACACCGTACGTTGATGGGTATAGTGATGGAAAGAATTTCGTCCACCGAAAGCGGGTTGGATGAAGCTTTTATGAGTCTACTGACGGGCTTTGAGGTACGTGAAATGATATACTTTTTGATAGTACCACACATTTTGAGGTGTGCCCTATGTAGGTGGTAGCCCCTGAGACTCTGGTTGTCGTCGAGCATGGCGGCGAACAGAGGATCGTAGTCCCAGGTAATAACCAAACTGCCTTTATGTGCAGTTGGTGGAAGCTCCGGTGGCTAGCCGGACTAATGAGTTTGCCGAGCTAAAGCGGCAACTGGATGCGGCAGATGCCGACATCGAGCTTGTTAACAAGCGGCTTGACGAGGCACAGGGTAAGTAATGTTTTCTGGTGAATGTCACATAGTAAGAGCAGCATAACGCCAGTATCTTTAATATGTTTGTGACTGCAGATGGAGCTGCCACCGTGGATACCCTTCGGGCGGAGCTTGCCCGAGCCAAGGAAAAAGCAAGAATTAGTAATGCGGCCGCTTTAAAGGCGGCCGAAGAGTTAAGAGCCGAAAAGGCTACACATTGTTAGAGCAAAGATAAAATGGCCAAGATGGCTATAAAGTTAAAAGACACTGCCGACCGCTACCAGCTCCTTGAACAAGAAAACTGAGCGAAGGCGATGGACCTTGAAAAGGCCGCGGTGGCGACCAAAGACACCCGCTCTGCCATGAGGGCAAAGAAGGAAGAGTTGCGTGAAGCCCAGGATATTGCGGCTGGGAAGCCCTTTTTGCTGCGGAGGAAGTTCGGAGATCCGCGGTATGCCCCTCTGGATCGGCTATGGAGTTTGGCAGACGCATATATGGACTTGGCGGCGAGCGCTGTCGATGCGGCCGAATACTTCCGAGATCAAACAGAGCGTGAAGTGGACAAGCTGTTCTGGTCGTAGTTTATCGTTCCAGAGCGTCCACTTCCATTGACTGATCAGCTAGCCGAATGGGCCGAACTCAACAGGTTGTCCGGACTCGCCATGAGGTCCGTCATAGATCATCTGTGGCTGGAAAAACCGAAGCCGAACAGCTATTTCAGCTTAGTGCAGCAGTTCCTTGGAGCGGTGCCATGCATCAATGCGATGAAGAGGTTGGCGTGTATAGAGGGCTCGCGGATGGCCCTTGCCCGTGTCAAAATATACTGGGCGGAGATGGATGCTACCACTATTGCGGCGCAGGGTTCGGCCATAGGCTGAGTGGCTGTCGAGCACTATTTCGAAGAAGTTCTCGAGGGCGCTCGTTTGATAGAGGCCCAGTGCTCGAAGAATATTATGTTTGAGTGACATGTATTCCCATTGTAAACACAATGTTTTTATGAAATTTATTAAGGCTGTATTTATACTTTTGCCCGAAAGTAATATGGTGCCTCATGTGCCGCCGTTTGTGTATACATGTGTATAACCTGAAAGATTGCAGTCGTCGGCTTCATCCCCCACGCATATAATGCGGGGGTGTTCGCAGAAGACGCGTATTCACACTTAATCCAACGTCTTGGTCCTAATAAAGAGGTGATGGCGCAGCGAACTAGGCAACCGGACTATAATGCTTTAACACTTTCACTTAGCCATAGGAGTTTGACAGTGGGGCTACTATATAGCCCTTGGTGGCCTCGCACTCTCCCGAATTCAGGGTGCGTACATGCCTGGCCGGGAAATGGCCCTTCGTTAAGGCGAAGGAATTCTAACATTCCGATAGGTCATCGAGTGGTTGACCAGTCTCACGCTATATCATGACAGTCAGTTTTCGGCTTTCTCTACTAAGGTGCTCGTTCAGATGAACCGCAGCACAATCGCAGTAGTTCTCCTGGTGCCGCCTTAGCCGATAGAGCGGAACGTAAGGCAGCAAAACACAGGAGATGGGCAAACCCAACATTTGACCAAAGACATGATTCGGAGCTGATGCATATAAGGCCAAACTCGCGACGCCGAACACTCCCTAAGGTATTCGGTCTTTATGGTATAAACCGGGCCTAAACAGTGCCCTTTGTAAGAAGTCCCTGGTGTCCAGGTACGTGCATGATTCTGACGTGGCCACATGCCAAGACGTCAGCATCCTTCTCAATAGTACTGAGAATCTGAGGGATGTGTATCAACCAGAGACAGTAAAAAAGGTTTACGCAGGGTCTTAATCTAAAAAGAATCCTTGGAACGGGTCCCTATTGCACGTCTGTGCCTGTGTCTCCGTTGTGCCGTATCCTGGACGGGTGTAGCACGATGGTCATCTGTAAAAGAGAGAAACTTAGGTGAAAAGTTTTCATGCAAAAAGGTAGGTTTAAAGAAACCATGTACAATTCAAGATGAGTAAAAATTGCCACTTGTCTGCGCGCGTTGAGCCCCTTGTATTTGTAATAGGGGTGTGGCCATCAAACCTGTCTGAATTACATGTAGCTGCGCCCGACTCGTCTAACCGTGTCTGTGGTCTTGACGACCTATAAAATGCTTTAGTTGGTGAGGTCGTTCTTAGTGTGCGGCTGCCAAGGCAGTCACACTCTCTTCGGCGCGCAAGGATCGCTCAATATTTCCATTCACTGTAATGATGCCATGTGGACCGGGCATCTTAAGCGTGAGGGAAGAGTAATGTGGTATTGCATTAAAGCGAGCAAAAGCTTCGCGTCCAAGTAGTGCTTGATAGCCACTTTGGAACGGAGCAATGTGGAAGGTTAAATTTTCGCTACGGAGGTTATCGGGGAAGCCGAATATAACCTCTAGTAGTAGGGAGCCCGTGCAATGAGCCACTGGGCCTGGCGTTACTACTTTAAAGGTAGTATTGTTGTGGCGAATTTTCGTTGGGTCTATCCCCATTTTGCGGATTGTGTCCTGATATATCAGGTTTAGACTGCTGGCACCGTCCATCAGGACTCGTGTGAAGTGGTATCCGTCAATTACTGGGTCTAATACCAAGGCAGCCCATCCTGCACGCCAGATACTTGCTGAGTAATCCCGATGGTCAAAAGTGATCGGTTGAGACGACCAGTGGCAGGACTCCGCGGTGATAGGCCCTAGGGCATATTTCTCTAGGAGTGCCGCTTTGTTTCTCCCCTTGATCACATGTAACACGTTCACTGTTTTGACTTATGATGGAAATTTCTTTTGTTCCCCTGTGTCTTGCTTGAGAGGCTCATCCTCGTCTTCGCTTGGTGTATCCTCCCCCTTGTGTACGGTGTTGAGCTTGCCGGACTGCTTGAAGACCCAACATTCTCTGTGGGTATCATTAGCGGGTTTACCAAGGGTGCTATGGATCTGACATATTTGGTCCAGAATTTTGTTTAAGCTGGACAGTTCGTCTCTGCTGCCCTTAGAGAGTGGCTTTTGCTGACCTGGCCGAGAGCTTCTGCATCCGGCATTTACTGCCGTGCTCTTCGGGCTGTCTTCTTTATTCCGGTGCGTATTATTTTTGCTGCGTCGTGATTTCCCATTTCCATCTCTAACTTCGGATGTACTTGGGTCGCTGGTGCTGCATCTAGCTAGCCAGCTGTCCTCACCCGCGCAAAAGCAGGTCATGAGGCTTGTTTATGCTGCCATTGTTCTCGGCTTTTCTTGGCCGAGATGTCTGGCAAGCCATTCGTCGCGGACGCTATGCTTAAAAGCTGCCAAGGCTTCGGCGTCCGGATAGTCGACTATTTGGTTCTTTTTAGTAAGAAACCTATTCCAAAGCTTTCGGGCTGACTCTCCGGGCTATTGAGTTATATAACTCAAATCGTCCGCGTCTAGAGGTCGGACATAAGTCCCTTGAAAATTTGCCCGAAAAGCGTCTTCGAGCTCTTCCCAGCTTCCAATGGAGCTTTCAGGGAGGCTTTTAAGCCAGTGCCGAGCTGGCCCTTTGAGTTTGAGTGGTAAATACTTAATGGCGTGGAGATCATCTCATCAAGCCATATGGATGTGGAGGATATGGTCCTCAATCTAGACCCCTGGGTCTATTGTTCCGTCATATGCCTCTATGTTTATGGGTTTGAATCCCTCTGGAAATTCATGGTCCAGCACCTCGTCGGTGAAACATAGGGGGTGTGTGGCACCCCTGTATCTGGGTGTACCGCGTTGTTCGGATGTTTGTTGTGTTGCATCGTATGCTGGAGCGCGCTTGCGTGGTCCATAGATGGATCTGGTTGCGCCATCCTTTTGATGCGAGCCCTCGCGTGGATCGCGTATTGGCTTACGTGCGGCATTGTTTGCCGCTCTAAGTTAGCCGTGAGATCATCTATCCGGCCAGATGGCCGTTTTAATTTTTGGTTGCGGGGGATCTAAGGCCTCCTCATCGAATACGGGTAGCAACTTCCGCTTCGGGTAGCTCTTGGTGGGGTGATTACCGCCGTACTTCGCTGCTGTGTTGAGCACTTTACTCCATCTAATTCTGAGTGTGTCTTGCGCAGCCTTGAGCCTTTGCTTCTGCTTTTTTAGACTCCTCACGGTGGCAACGAGCCTTTGATGGGCATTCTGTTGCTCCGGGTGTCTGTCCGGTGTGATGTCGTCCGGACTATTATCTTTGACAGAGTCGGGTTGTTTGGTTTGATTCTCTGTGTTGTCGTGGTCCGGCGATGGTTCACCCTGCTCTTACGTTGTCGCTTTGACTGCTTCTCGAGGGGACAACCCTTCGTTGCCTCCTTCCGTTCCTCGTCGTCATCTTCTTTTGGTGTGTCCACCATGTATACGTCATGTGATGAAGTGGGCGTCCAGTGCCCTGTGGGCAGTGGTTCCTGTTCGTCTCCTGCATCGTCATCCATACCGTGGATGTCTTCGGAGTCGGAGTTGAGCATGTCGGTTGAGTCGGAGTTGAACCTCTTAATGGATGATTTTGCCGTGGCTCAGTGCTAGTCTTTTGTTAAGCATCTTGTGTGCATCCCTTTCATGTATTTTTTTGTCATGTTTGGTGGCTGTAGCATGTTCATTTCGTTGCATTTAGATGCCTACTTGCTGTAAATCGCAGACCGGTGTCATATCTTAAAACGCTTGCCATTTCCAAACCGTAACTCCGATTCCAATGATCTTTATATCGTTTTCAAGAGATTTCATCTCATCTTTCCAGTGGCACACTTGGTTTTCCAATTTGAGGCCAGGTTCATGCATTTCCTGTCATATCTTGCATTTTGCATCCCGCATCGCATCCCGCATAGCATATCATCATTTCATCTTGTTGCTTGGTCTTGCACATGGTTGATTGTATCCTTGTTGCTTGTTTGTCTTGTTTGGGTAGAGCCTGGAGACGAGTTCACTACTGAGGAGCCCGTTGAGTTTGCTTGTGCGGATCCAGTCAACTCTGACAACTGTGCAGGCAAGATGATCATACCCTTGAAATCACTACTATCTTTGCTATGCTAGTTTGCTCGCTCTTGCTGTGCCAATGCTACGATGCCTACCTTTTTCTTGTCAGCCTCCTAATTGCCATGTCAACCTCTAACCCACCTTGTCCTAGCAAACCATTGATTGGCTATGTTACCGCTTTGCTCAGCCCCTCTTATAGCGTTGCTAGTTGCAGGTGAAGTTTGGAGGCCGTTCCTTGTTGGAACATTTATTTACTTGTTGGGATATCATTATATTGCTATGTTATCTTAATGCATCTATATACTTGGTAAAGGGTGGAAGGCTCGGCCTCTCGCCTAGCGTTTTGTTCCACTCTTGCCGCCCTAGTTTCCGTCATATCGGTGTTATGTTCCCGGAATTTGCGTTCCTTACGCGGTTGGGTTATAATGGGAACCCCTTGATAGTTCGCCTTGATTAAAGCTTTTCCAGCAATACCCAACATTGGTCTTACCATTTGCCACCTAGCCTTTTCTTTCCCTTGGGTTCTGTAGACTCAAGGGTCAACTTATTTTACTCCCCCCGGGCCAGTGCTCCTCTGAGTGTTGGTCCAAACTAGAGCACCGTGCGGGGCCGTCCCTCGGCAACTTGGGTTACGTTGGCTCCCGTACGCTTAGCTTATCCGGTGTGCCCTAAGAACGAGATATGTGCAGCTCCTATCGGGATTTGTCGGCACATCGGGTGGTGTTGCTGGTCTTGTTTTAACCTGTCGAATTGTCTTGTTGTACCGGGTTGCTGAGTCTGATCGGTGTGTCTCGGGTGGAGGTCTATTCCTTCATTGACCGTGAGAGCTTGTCATGGGCTAAGTTGGGACTCCCCTGCAGGGATTGAACTTTCGAAAGCCGTGCCCGCGGTTATGGGCAGATGGGAATTTGTTAATGTCCGGTTGTAGATAACTTGAACCTTAAATAATTAAAATGAATCAACTGAGTGTGTTACCGTGATGGCCTCTTCTCGGCGGAGTCCGGGAAGTGGACACGGTGTTGGAGTTATGCTTGCGCAGGTTGTTCCTCTAGATTCTCGCTCGTTCTTTGCCTCCTCTTCTCGCTCTGTTTTGCGTATAAGATAGCCACCACATATGCTAGTCGCTTGCTGCAGCTCCACTTATATTTGCCTTATCCATTCCTATAAGCTTAAATAGTCTTGATCGCGAGGGTGCGAGATTGCTGAGTCCCTGTGGCTCACAGATACTACAACTCCAGATGCAGGTCCAGGTGATTCCGCTCCAGGTGACGAGTACGAGCTCAAGTGGGAGTTCGACGAGGACTCTCAGCGTTATTATGTTTCCTTTCCCGATGATCAGTAGTGGTGCCTAGTTGGGGTTTGATTCAGGGCCTTGTCACATGTTGGGTTTTTCTTCTATTTTGGCGTCGTAGTCGGGCCATGAGTGCTTGTATGATGGATGTTATTTATGTACTCTGATGTGACGTGGCGAGTGTAAGCCAACTATGTTCCTCCCCTTTTATTATATATTACATGGGTTGTTGTAATGATTGCCTGACTTGCGACATTGCTTTCAATGCGGTTATGTATCTAAGTCGTGCCTCGACACGTGGGAGCTATAGCCACATCGAGGGCGTTACAAGTTGGTAATCAGAGCCTTCCCCGACCTTAGGAGCCCCATTGCTTGATCGTTTTTAGAAGCCGAGTTGTGTCTAGAAAAATGTTTTGAGTCTTTAGGAATTATATATCGGAGAGCTTAGGAATTCTTTTACTTCCCAGTCTCCTCATCGCTCTGGTAAGGCATCCTGACGTAGAGTTTTGACTCTTCTCTTCTCAAATTTCACTAAAAAAAATTTAGGATCACGCGAGTATCTTGGATATGTTCCGATGGCTTATGATGAGAATACTGTCTTGGTGCCTCCTGTCAGGGGTTTAGTGGAAGTGTCCCGGGGAGTTGAGCTCTGAGGTGTTGTCATCATAATTTTATCGTTGCAATTCTGGAATACTTGAGATATGTTCGCCGACATCGAAAATCTCTTTTATGCAGTTCGTTGGTGAGATAACCTCGACGCCACCCAGTACTGGGGCGGGAGTTCGGGAGTATCGCCATAACTTGTATAACGGATGCTTTTTGAAGGTTGAGGTAGATGGTTTCCGAAGTTTTCTTGGTTATGTGTTGAAGGATGGATACAGCTGGATGTAGGATTTGCTAGTTTGGGGGAGATATTATGCTTCCCCTGTATCCCCAACACCTGATTGCATAACCGGAAAAGTTCGGGAGTTTCATAGGTGGGAAGTCTAGTAGCTCTTGTTCTTCTTCCACGGATATAGGTTTGAGATTGGGATTTCTTACCGATTATTCGTTCTTGATCCATACCTTGTTGATTTATTTCTCTACCTTAATTCTACGTGGCTTCTCAATTTATGGATATGTGACCATTTGAAGAGGAATGCATTCGTTCATTTTGTTCGGATGTGAAGACTATATGTTGCAATTTTCATTCCGTTGGATTCAGCTTCAATATTTATCTGTCAATGTGCTAATGGTGGTCAACCTCTTCAGGATGGCTCCCGCTAAGAGCACCGGTCAGAACCAGAATCAAGATCCGCCACCGCCTCCACCTCCTCCAGAGGCATGGCAAGCTGTGATGGCCGCAACCAATGCAAACACTCAGCTGATCATGCAAATTCTTCAAGAGCGCAATCAAGGCAGTCAAGGGAATCAAGGCAGCAATCAGAGTCACTTTGCTACACTCAACCAGTTCCTTGCTAACGGGCCAAAGACTTTCAGCAATTGTGTTGAGGCAACCGATGCTGACGATTGGCTTGTGGATCTGTGTAAGCATTTCGAGTGTAGTAACGTCAGGCCTGAGGACTTTGTCAAGTTCGCTTCCTTCCAACTCAAAGATCAAGCTGCAGAATGGTTCCAGCAGTACAAGGATTCCAGAGGTGGACGTGTTATCACTTGGGATGATTTCCGTCGAGATTTCCGAGCTCATCACATTCCGTAGAGCGTGGTTGAAAGCAAGCGTGCGGAATTCCGCAATCTGAAGCAAGGCTCTTTGTCTGTCCATGACTACAACAAATTGTTCTAGAAGCTTGCCCGCTTTGCCAAGCAAGACGTGCCTGATGAGAAGAGCATGATATATCAGTTCAGGGGTGGTCTCAGAGAAGATATTCAGCTCGCTCTTGTCCTCTTCGAGCCCTTGAGGTACCATGAGTTCTACAACATGGCACTAAAGCAAGAGGCTGCTCAGTTGAGGTGTGATGCTTCCAGGAAGCGAGTCAGAGATGTTACTCCTTCTTCCTCTACTCAAGTGGCCAAGCAGTAGAAGTTTTGGCTTCCTCCTCCTCCGTTCCGTCAGCCGTATCAGCAGAAGAGCAAAGGTGGCAGTGGTTCTTCCCACCCACCCAACCCTGGCTTTCAGAACAAGACTTCGTCTCAACCTCCAAGATCGAGTGCTCCGTATCACCGTCCGCTTTCAGAGGTCACGTGCAACAAGTGCCAACAGAAGGGTCACTATGCCAACAAGTGTTTCAACCAGAGGCGTCTTCCTCCTCCTCCTCCTGTCAGATCGGCAAGTACAGCTGTGGTCAAGCATAAGCCCAAGCATGCCAAGGTGAATTTGATGAATGCAGCTCAGGCAGAGGACTCATCAGATGTGATCATGGGTAACTTTCCGGTTAACTCTTTTTCAGCATAAGTTCTTTTTGACTCTGGTGCATCGCATTGTTTCATGTCAAGATCATTTGTTTCCAAGCATGACTTCGTTTCACAAATGTTGGGTAAACCTATGGGAGTGGTTTCTCCGGCTAAGTCTATGAGGGCTACTTCAATAGTTCCGGATGTTTCTATCATGATGGGTGATTTCAAGTTTCTGGCTTCTCCAATGATTCTTGGCAACTCGGATATTGATCTTATTCTCGGGATGGATTGGCTTTCTAAGCACAAGGCTCAGCTTGATTGTGCTGCCAGGCAGATTCAATTGACTCATTCGTCTGAGGATGTAATTGTCTTTGCCGCTCGGGATAATACCATTCGTCTGTTTTCTCTCAATGAGAAGGGTGAATTGGATGCTATCTCTCAAATTCCAGTCGTTTGCGAATATGAAGACATCTTTCCAGAAGAGCTCCCAGGAACGCCTCCGCACCGGCCAGTTGAATTCGTTATTGAACTTGAACCTGGCACGGAACCTGTGTGCAAACGTCCTTACAAGCTCGGACCTGAAGAATTGAAGGAGCTGAAGAAGCAACTCGATGAGCAAGAAAGATTGGGTCTCATCCGGCCTAGTACTTCTCCGTGGGGTTGTGGTGTTCATCAAAGAGTCGATCACTGCAGCTCAATTGGCGGAACTCTATAGCTCTCGCATTGTCTCTCTGCACGGTATTCCTCAATTGATCTCTTCAGACCGTGGCAGCATCTTTACCTCGAAGTTTTGGGATTCTTTTCAGAAGGCCATGGGCACTAACATCCGCTTCAGCACTGCTTTCCATCCTCAAACAAGCGGTCAAGTCGAGCGTGTCAACCAGATTCTTGAAGATATGCTCAGGGCTTGTGTGATCTCTTTCGGCATGAAGTGGGAGGATTGTCTTCCTTATGCTGAATTCTCCTATAACAACAGCTTTCAAGCAAGTTCGGGCAAGGCCCCATTTGAAATTCTGTATGGCAGGAAGTGCCGTACCCCTCTCAACTGGTCTGAAACCGGTGAACGTCAGCTGCTGGGTAATGACTTAATCACAGAAGCAGAAGAAATGTGCAAAGTCATTCGTGATAACCTCAAAGCAGCCCAATCCCGCCAGAAGAGCTACTATGATAGTAAGCGCCGTGATTCGGCTTTCGAGATCGGAGATCATGTTTACCTCCTTGTCTCTCCTATGAAAGGTACTCGTCGCTTCGGTATCAAAGGGAAGCTTGCCCCTAGATACGTGGGACCTTTCAAGATTGTCAGCAAGAGAGGCGACCTCGCGTATCAACTCGAGCTTCCTTCAAACTTTGCAAATGTTCATGATGTGTTCCATGTCTCTCAGCTTCGAAAGTGCTTCAAGACTCCTGACCGCACCGTCAACTTCCAAGAAGATCTCTCCTATCGTGAGCACCCAGTTTCTATTCTTGAAGAGACTGAACGCAAGACTCGCAACAAGTCAATCAAATTTCTCAAAGTCAAGTGGTCTCACCATTCCGGCCGTGAAGCTACCTGGGAACGCGAGGATCACCTCCGTTCTGAGTACGCGGAGTTCTTTCAGTCCTAGATCTCGGGACGAGATCTTTTCGTAGTGGTGGAGTGTTGTAACGCCCCAGATACGACTTTCCAAATTTGTATCCAACTCTTGCCGTTTCCGGCGTTAAGTTATATTTATTTCCTCGGGTTCGGATTTTGTCTCCGTGTGTTGTTTTCGTTTTCATGCATCTCATATCATGTCATCATGTGCATTGCATTTGCATACGCGTTCGTCTCATGCATCCGAGCATTTTCCCCGTTGTCCGTTTTGCATTCCGGCGCTTCGTTCTCCTCCGGTGGCCATTTCTAGCTTTCTTTCGTGTGTGGGGATTAAACATTTCCGGATTGGACCGAGACTTGCCAAGCGGCCTTGGTTTACTACCGGTAGACCGCCTGTCAAGTTTCGTATCATTTGGACTCCGTTTGATACTCCAACGGTTAACCGAGGAACCGAAAAGGCCTCGTGTGTGTTGCAGCCCAACACCCCTCCAATTTGGCCCGAAACCCACCAAACTCTGCTCCATGTCCTAGATCGTTCCATCACGATCGCGTGGCCGAAAACCGCACCTCATTTGGACTCTCCTAGCTCCACTTATGCCTATATATAGCCCCCCTCCATTTTCGGATCTTCTTCCCCGTCCAAACCCTAAAAAAAAGTTCCAGATCTGCCGCCGACGGACGTGTCCGGTGCGGACCGGACAACGTCCGCCCCGTCGCGCCCGGCCACTCCCGTCCTGCCATCTGTCCCCGGGCGGTGCCCACATCGCCGCCGGCCCGCAGGCCCGAGGCGGGCCCTCCTCTCCACCTCGCCGGGCCCGAAGAGCCACGCCCGCGCGCCGCTTGTCTTCCCCGGCCCCGGGGGCCGAAGCTCGCCGGCCGCCTCCCCGCCGGCGCCGCACTCCACCGCGCGCCCTCGCCGCCCCGGCGACCGCGGCCGGACCCCACCGGCCACCTCACCGCCCCACGCCGCTCCGCCGCCGCCCCTCGTCGCCGGATCCGCCGCCCCTTACCGGCCGGCCTCTCCTCCGACGAACTCCGGCCGGCCATCATCGTTTTCCGCGCCATGAACAGTGCCCGTGAGCAGTAGCCGGTCCAGATCTGAGATCTAAAAACAAACCCTACGGTTGACTTTTCCCTCTCCCCCTTAATCTTTTATGCATACTTTGACCGATGATATCTCCGCATCCGTAGCTCCGTTTTGGACATATAATATATCAAAATCTTCGCCTCGACGAGTACATCATTTCATTCCATTGCATCATTTTCATTTGAGTTCATCTTGGTGCCCAAAATTCTGTTAGAAGGAGGCTTCGTGAGTTAATTGTCAGATCTGCTAGTTCATCTTAGACTTTTGTCATTTTTGCCATGATTATTGTGTGCATGCTATGCCTGTGAGTCCTTTATATGTTTTGTTAGGCATTTTGTCTTCTTTCCAGAGGTGCAACCCATGCATTTTTAGGATGTGTGTGGTGACTTGTGCAAGCTTGCAAAGTGAGGCACCCGGGAAATCTGTTTTCAGAGACTTAGTTGTTTTCACTAAGTCTGGGATATTTTAGTTCATGATGCCATATGTTCAGCTTGTTTCCTAATGATCCGTGCCTCTTTTGAGGATGATCAGTAAGGGACTTTTGTTATTCATGTTATTGGCTATCCATACATGTCTTCGTTTGCAATTATGGAGCACCATAGCTTGAGTCAATCGAGCTCTACTTTTGCTTCGTGGTGAATCTGGGCAGATTGTCAACTCGTTTGCGATTTTGCCGGCGTTGTTGTAGTTGATCCGTGCATGCTATGCCATTGTTATTGCCATGTATAGCTTGTATTTTGTGCCTTCTTAATGGATGTATGCTTGCCTTGCTGTGACTTGCATCATGGTGAGTGCATCGAGCTCGTTTACATGCCTTCGTGAGTTATATTTCAGCATGTCTCAGTTTTCACTAAGTCTGAAAACTGATTGTGTTTTATGCTATGTTCGAGTGCCCGTTAATATATTTTGTGAACCCTTCTAGCCCCAGGTCACTTTGGGTCTTTTGTTAAGAATGTTGAGTAGCTCCATGCCATGTTCTTACTTGTCATGTTCAGGTCATGTATCATGTTGTTTTGCTGCTCCGAAGAGAGCATCGTGATCTGAAATTTCAGACAAGTGTAATTTCACAAAGTCTGGAATCTGTTTTGCATTTGCGTTTTTGCCATGCTTGTTTGAACCTCTTAATGGATGATTTGGCCGTGGCTCAGTACTAGTATTTTGTTAAGCATCTTGTGGGCATCCCTTCCATGTATTTTGTTGTCATGTTTGGTGGTTGTAGCATGT
The DNA here is from genome assembly GCF_003073215.2 of Triticum urartu. NCBI lineage: Eukaryota > Viridiplantae > Streptophyta > Magnoliopsida > Poales > Poaceae > Triticum > Triticum urartu. The sequence continues at coordinate 202,214,575 of NC_053025.1, read as the reverse complement.
TCATTTTGTTGCATTTAGATGCCTACTTGCTGTAAATCGCAGACCGGTGTCATATCTTAAAACGCTTGCCATTTCCAAATCATAACTCCGATTCCAATGATCTTTATATGTTTTTCAAGCGATTTCATCTTATCTTTCCAGTGGCACACTTGGTTTTCCAAGTTGAGGCCAGGTTCATGCATTTCCTGTCATATCTTGCATTTTGCATCCCGCATCGCATCCCGCATAGCATATCATCATTTCATCTTGTTGCTTGGTCTTGCACGTGGTTGATTGTATCCTTGTTGCTTGTTTTTCTTGTTTGGGTAGAGCCGGGAGACGAGTTCGCTACCGAGGAGCCCGTTGAGTTTGCTTGTGCGGATCCAGTCAACTCCGACAACTGTGCAGGCAAGATGATCATACCCTCGAAATCACTACTATCTTTGCTATGCTAGTTTGCTCGCTCTTGCTATGCCAATGCTACGATGCCTAAATTTTTCTTGTCAGCCTCCTAATTGCCATGTCAACCTCTAACCCACCTTGTCCTAGCAAACCGTTGATTGGCTATGTTACCGCTTTGCTCAGCCCCTCTTATAGCGTTGCTAGTTGCAGGTGAAGTTTGGAGGCCGTTCCTTGTTGGAACATTTATTTACTTGTTGGGATATCATTATATTGCTATGTTATCTTAATGCATCTATATACTTGGTAAAGGGTGGAAGGCTCGGCCTCTCGCCTAGCGTTTTGTTCCACTCTTGCCGCCCTAGTTTCCATCATATCGGTGTTATGTTCCCGGAATTTGCGTTCCTTACGCGGTTGGGTTATAATGGGAACCCCTTGATAGTTCGCCTTGATTAAAGCTTTTCCAGCAATGCCCAACATTGGTCTTACCATTTGCCACCTAGCCTTTTCTTTCCCTTGGGTTCTGCAGACTCAAGGGTCATCTTATTTTACTCCCCCCGGGCCAGTGCTCCTCTGAGTGTTGGTCCAAACTAGAGCACCGTGCGGGGCCGTCCCTCGGCAACTTGGGTTACGTTGGCTCCCGTACGCTTAGCTTATCCGGTGTGCCCTGAGAACGAGATATGTGCAGCTCCTATCGGGATTTGTCGGCACAGCGGGTGGTGTTGCTGGTCTTGTTTTAACCTGTCGAATTGTCTTGTTGTACCGGGTTGCCGAGTCTGATCGGTGTGTCTCGGGTGGAGGTCTATTCCTTCATTGACCGTGAGAGCTTGTCATGGGCTAAGTTGGGACTCCCCTGCAGGGATTGAACTTTCGAAAGTCGTGCCCGCAGTTATGGGCAGATGGGAATTTGTTAATGTCCGGTTGTAGATAACTTGAACCTTAAATAATTAAAATGAATCAACTGAGTGTGTTACCGTGATGGCCTCTTCTCGGCGGAGTCCGGGAAGTGGACACGGTGTTGGAGTTATGCTTGCGCAGGTTGTTCCTCTAGATTCTCGCTCGTTCTTTGCCTCCTCTTCTCGCTCTCTTTTGCGTATAAGATAGCCACCACATATGCTAGTCGCTTGCTGCAGCTCCACTTATATTTGCCTTATCCATTCCTATAAGCTTAAATAGTCTTGATCGCGAGGGTGTGAGATTGCTGAGTCCCTGTGGCTCACAGATACTACAACTCCAGATGCAGGTCCAGGTGATTCCGCTCCAGGTGACGAGTACGAGCTCAAGTGGGAGTTCGACGAGGACTCTCAGCGTTATTATGTTTCCTTTCCCGATGATCAGTAGTGGTGCCTAGTTGGGGTTTGATTCAGGGCCTTGTCGCATGTTGGGCATGTTTTTCTTCTATTTTGGCGCCGTAGTCGGGCCATGAGTGTGTATGATGGATGTTATTTATGTACTCTGATGTGACGTGGCGAGTGTAAGCCAACTATGTTCTCCCCTTTATTATATATTACATGGGATGTTGTAATGATTGCCTGACTTGCGACATTGCTTTCAATGCGGTTATGTCTCTAAGTCGTGCCTCGACACGTGGGAGCTATAGCCGCATCGAGGGATCGAGGGCGTTACAAGTTATCTTAATTTATTTATGACCTGCGTGTCAACATAAACATCATGTAATTACTTTACTTTATTGCTAAACCATTAGCCATAGTAGTAGAAGTAATAGATGACGAGACAACTTCATGAAGACGCGATGATGGAGATCATGGTGTCATGCCGGTGACAACGATGATCATGGCACCCCGAAGATGGAGATCAAAAGGAGCAAAATGATATTGGCCATATCATGTCACTATTTGATTGCATGTGATGTTTATCATGTTTTACATCTTATTTGCTTAGAACGACAGTAGCATAAATAAGATGATCCCTCACAATAATTTCAAGAAAGTGTTCCCCCTAACTGTGCACTGTTGCTAAGGTCCGTTGTTCCGAAGCACCACGTAATGATCGGGTGTGATAGGTTCTAACGTTTGCATACAACGGGTGTAAGCCATATTTACAGACGCAACACACTTAGGTTGACTTGATGAGCCTAGCATGTACAGACATGGCCTCGGAACATGGAAGACCGAAAGGTCGAACATGAGTCGTATAGAAGATACGATCAACATGAAAATGTTCACCGATGATGACTAGTCCGTCTCATGTGATGATCGGACACGGCCTAGTTGACTCGGATCATGTATGACTTAGATGCCTAGAGGGATGTCTGTCTGAGTGGGAGTTCATTAAATAATTTGATTAGATGAACTTAATTATCATGAACTTAGTCTAAAAACCTTTGCAAAATGTCTTGTATATCAAATGGCCAACGCTCATGTCAACCTCAACTTCAACGCGTTCCTAGAGAAAACCAAGCTGAAAGATGATGGCAGCAACTATACGGACTGGGTCCGGAACCTGAGGATCATCCTCATAGCTGCCAGGAAAGCATATGTCCTAGAAGCACCGCTAGGTGAAGCACCCATCCCAGAGAACCAAGACGTTATGAACGCTTGGCAGTCGCGTGCTGATGATTACTCCCTCGTTCAGTGCGGCATGCTTTACAGATTAGAACTGGGGCTCCAAAAGCGTTCTGAGCAACATGGAGCATATGAGATGTTCGAAGAGCTGAAAATGGTTTTCCAAGCTCATGCCTGGGCCGAGAGATATGAAGTCTCCGACAAGTTCTACAGTTGTAAGATGGAGGAAAATAGTTCTGTCAGTGAGCACATACTCAAAATGTCTGGGTTGCACAACCGCTTGTTCCAGCTAGACATTAACCTCCCGGACGAGGCGGTCATTGACAGAATCCTTCAGTCACTCCCACCTAGCTACAAGAGCTTTGTGATGAACTACAATATGCAGGGGATGGTGAAAACTATTCCTGAAGTATTTTCAATGTTGAAATCAGCGGAGGTGGAAATCAAAAAGGAACATCAAGTGTTGATGGTCAATAAAACCACTAGTTTCAAGAAAGGCAAGGGTAAGAAGAACTTCAAGAAGGACGGCAAGGGAGTTGTCGCGCCCGGTAAATCAGTTGCCGGGAAGAAGACAAAGAATGGACCCAAACCTGAGACTGTGTGCTTTTATTGCAAGGGAAAGGGACACTGGAAGCGGAACTGCCCCAAATACTTAGCGGACAAGAAGGCCGGCAACACTAAAGGTATATGTGATATACATGTAATTGATGTGTACCTTACCAATACTCGTAGTAGCTCCTGGGTATTTGATACCGGTGCGGTTGCTCATATTTGTAACTCAAAACAGGAGCTGCGGAATAAGCGGAGACTGGTGAAGGACGAGGTGACGATGCGCGTCGGGAATGGTTCCAAGGTCGATGTGATCGCCGTCGGCACACTACCTCTACATTTTACCTACGGGATTAGTTTTAAACCTCAATAATTGTTATTTAGTGCCAGCTTTGAGCACGAACATTGTATCTGGATCTCGTTTAATACGAGATGGCTACTCATTTAAATCCGAGAATAATGGTTGTTCTCTTTATATGATAGATATGTTTTATGGTCATGCCCCGCTGGTCAATGGTTTATTCTTAATGAATCTCGAACGTGATGTTACACATATTCATAGTGTGAATACCAAAAGATGTAAGATTGATAATGATAGTCCCACATATATGTGGCACTGCAGCCTTGGTCACATCGGTGTCAAACGCATGAAGAAGCTCCATACAGACGGACTTTTTGAGTCTCTTGATTTTGAATCATTTGACGCGTGCGAACCATGCCTCATGGGTAAAATGACCAAGACTCCGTTCTCCGGAACAATGGAGCGAGCAACCAACTTATTGGAAATTATACATACTGATGTGTGCAGTCCAATGAGCGTTGAGGCTCGCGGTGGCTATCATTATGTTCTCACTCTCACTGATGACTTAAGTAGATATGGGTATGTCTATTTGATGAAACACAAGTCTGAGACCTTTGAAAAGTTCAAGGAATTTCAGAATGAGGTAGAGAATCAACGTGACCGAAAGATAAAATTCTTACGATCAGATCATGGGGGAGAATATTTAAGTCACGAATTTGGTACACACTTAAGGAAATGTTGAATCGTTTCACAACTCACGCCGCCTGGAACACCTCAGCGTAACGGTGTGTCTGAACGTCGTAATCGCACTCTATTGGATATGGTGCGATCTATGATGTCACTCACTGATTTACCGCTATCATTTTGGGGATACACTCTAGAGACAGCTACATTCACTTTAAATAGGGCACCATCTAAATCCGTTGAGACGACACTGTATGAACTATGGTTTGGGAAGAAACCTAAGATGTCGTTTCTAAAAGTTTGGGGATGCGATGCTTATGTCAAGAAACTTCAACCTGAAAAGCTCGAACCCAAGTCGGAAAAATGCGTCTTCATAGGATACCCTAAGGAAACCATTGGGTATACCTTCTACCTCAGATCCGAAGGCAAGATCTTTGTTGCCAAGAACGGGTCCTTTCTGGAGAAAGAGTTTCTCTCGAGAGAAGTAAGTGGGAGGAAAGTAGAACTCGATGAAGTACTGCCTCTTGAACCGGAAAGTAGCGCAGCTCAGGAAGATGTTCCTGTGGTGCCTGCATCGACTAGAGAGGAAGTTAATGATGATGATCAAGGTACTTCGGATCAAGTTGCTACTGAACTTCAAAGGTCCACAAGGACACGTTCCACACCAGAATGGTATGGCAACCCTGTCCTGGAAATCATGTTGTTAGACAACGGTGAACCTTCGAGCTATGAAGAAGCAATGGCAGGCCCAGATTCCAACAAATGGCTTGAAGCCATGCAATCCGAGATAGGATCCATGTATGAAAAAAAGTATGGACTTTACAGACTTGCCCGATGATCAGCGAGCGATAGAGAATAAATGGATCTTTAAGAAGAAGACAGACGTGGATGGTAATGTTACCATCTATAAGGCTCGACTTGTCACTAAGGGTTATCGACAAGTTCAAGGGGTTGACTACGATGAGACCTTCTCACCCGTAGCGAAGCTGAAGTCCGTCCGAATCATGTTAGCAATTGCCGCATACTATGATTATGAGATATGGCAAATGGACGTCAAAACGGCTTTCCTTAACGGATTTCTTAAGGAAGAATTGTATATGATGCAGCCGGAAGGTTTTGTCGATCCTAAGAATGCTAACAAGGTATGCAAGCTCCAGCTCCCCATCTATGGGCTGGTGCAAGCATCTCGGAGTTGGAACATTCTCTTTAATGAAATGATCAAAGCGTTTGGGTTTATGCAGACTTATGGAGAAGCCTGCGTTTACAAGAAAGTGAGTGGGAGCTCTGTAGCATTTCTCATATTATATGTGGATGACATACTTTTGATGGGAAATGATATAGAACTTTTGGACAGTATTAAGGCCTACTTGAATAAGTGTTTTTCAATGAAGGACCTTGGAGAAGCTACTTACATATTAGGCATCAAGATCTATAGAGATAGATCGAGACGCCTCATAGGTCTTTCACAAAGCACATACCTTGATAAGATATTGAAGAAGTTCACTATGGATCAGTCCAAGAAGGGGTTCTTGCATGTGTTGCAAGGTGTGAAATTGAGCTCAGCTCAATGTCCGACCACGGCAGAAGATATAGAAAAGATGAGTGTCGTCCCTTCTGCCTCAGCCATAGGGTCTATCATGTATGACATGCTGTGTACCAGACCGGATGTAAACCTTGCCGTAAGTTTGGTAGGAAGGTACCAAAGTAATCCCGGCATGGAACACTAGACAGCGGTCAAGAACATCCTGAAGTACCTGAAAAGGACTAAGGACATGTTTCTCGTATATGGAGGTGACGAGGAGCTCGTCGTAAAGGGTTACGTCGAGGCTAGCTTCGACACAGATCTGGATGACTCTAAGTCACAAACCGGATACGTGTATATTTTGAATGGTGGGGTAGTAAGCTGGTGCAGTTGCAAGCAAAGCGTCGTGGCGGGATCTACATGTGAAGCGGAGTACATGGCAGCCTCGGAGGCAGCGCATGAAGCAATCTGGATGAAGGAGTTCATCACCGACCTAGGAGTCATACCCAATGCGTCGGGGCCGATCACTCTCTTCTGTGACAACACTGGAGCTATTGCGCTTGCCAAGGAGCCCATGTTTCACAAGAAGACCAGGCACATCAAGCGTCGCTTCAACTCCATTCGTGAAAATGTTCAAGATGGAGACATAGATATTTGCAAAGTACATACGGATCTGAATGTCGCAGATCCGTTGACTAAACCTCTTCCGCAAGAAAAACATGATCAACACCAGAACTCTATGGGTGTTCGATTCATCACAATGTAACTAGATTATTGACTCTAGTGCAAGTGGGAGACTGTTGGAAATATGCCCTAGAGGAAATAATAAAATGATTATTATTATATTTCCTTGTTCATGATAATTGTCTATTATTCATGCTATAATTGTGTTATCTGGAAATCATAATACATGTGTGAATACATAGACCATACATGTCCCTAGTGAGCCTCTGGTTGACTAGCTTGTTGATCAACAGATAATCATGGTTTCCTGACTATGGACATTGGATGTCATTGATAACGGGATCACATCATTAGGAGAATGATGTGATGGACAAGACCCAATCCTAAGCATAGCACAAGATCGTGTAGTTCGTTTGCTAGAGCTTTTCCAATGTCAAGTATCATTTCCTTAGACCATGAGATCGTGTAACTCCCGGATGCCGTAGGAGTGCTTTGTGTGTACCAAACGTCACAACGTAACTAGCTGACTATAAAGGTATACTAGAGGTATCCCCGAAAGTATCTGTTGGGTTGACACGGATCGAGACTGGGACTTGTCACTCCGTATGACGGAGAGGTATCTCTGGGCCCACTCAGTAATGCATCATCATAATGAGCTCAATGTGACCAAGTGTTTGGTCACGGGATCATGCATTACGGTACAAGTAAAGTGACTTGCCGGTAATGAGATTGAACGAGGTATTAGGATACCGACGATCGAATCTCAGGCAAGTAACGTACCGATTGACAAAGGGAATTGAATACGGGATTGATTGAATCCTCGACATCGTGGTTCATCCGATGAGATCATCGTGGAACATGTCGGAGCCAACATGGGTATCTAGATCCCGCTGTTGGTTATTGACCGGAGAGTCATCTCTGTCATGTCTGCGTGTCTCCCGAACCCGTAGGGTCTACACACTTAAGGTTCAGTGACGCTAGGGTTGTAGAGATATTAGTATGCGGTAACCCGAAAGTTGTTCGGAGTCCCGGATGAGATCCCGGACATCACGAGGAGTTCCGGAATGGTCCGGAGGTAAAGATTTATATATAGGAAGTCCAGTTTCAGCCATCGGGAAAGTTTCGGGGGTAATCGGTATTGTACCAGGACCACCGGAAGGGTCCCGGGGGTCCACCGGGTGGGACCACCTATCCCGGAGGGCCCCATGGGCTGAAGTGGGAGGGGAACCAGCCCCTGGTGGGCTGGTGCGCCCCCCATGGGCCTCCCCCTGCGACTAGGGTTGGAAACCCTAGGGGTGGGGGGCGCCCCACCTGACTTGGGGGGCAAGTCCCCCCTTGGCCGCCCCCCCTCTTGGAGATGGGATCTCCTAGGGCCGGTGCCCCCCCTAGGGGCCCTATATACAGTGGGGGGAGGGAGGGCAGCCGAACCAAAGTCCCTGGCGCCTCCCTCTCCCCTCGTAACACCTCTCTCTCTCGTTGGAGCTTGGTGAAGCCCTGCCGAGATCACCGCTGCTTCCATCACCACACCGTCGTGCTGCTGGATCTCCATCAACCTGTACTTCCCCTTGTTGGATCAAGAAGGAGGAGACGTCTTCCCAACCGTACATGTGTTGAACGCGGAGGTGTCATCCGTTCGGCGCTCGATCATCGGTGATTTGGATCACGACGAGTACGACTCCATCAACCCCATTCTCTTGAACGCTTCCGCTCGCGATCTACAAGGGTATGTAGATGAACTCCCCTCTGCCTCATTGCTAGATGACTCCATAGATTGATCTTGGTGATGCGTAGAAAATTTTAAAATTCTGCTACGTTCCCCAACATGATGATCATCATTATTAGAGTGTGCCCCTACTAGTGAGGATTTGAATTGGAGGAGACTTACGAGTACTTGAAAAAGAGGGGATGAGTTCCATGAGGGTGTTCAAAAAAAGAGAAAGAAAAAACTAAGAGAAAAATAGAGAGGTGGCACATTACTATCCTCTTACCACACTTGTGCTTCAAAGTAGCACCATGTATTTCATATAGAGAGTCTCCATGATTTTCATTTTCATATACTAGTGGGAGTTTTTACATCATATAACTTGACTTGCATATTACGATGATGAGTTTCCTCAAAATGCTTGAGGTCTTCATGAGAAAGTAAGTTGGATGAACACCCACTTAGTTTCTGAAGGAAATATGCCCTAGAGGCAATAATAAAGTTATTATTTATTTCCTTATATCATGATAAATGTTTATTATTCATGCTAGAATTGTATTAACAGGAAACTTAGTACATGTGTGAATACATAAACAAACAGAGTGTCACTAGTATGCCTCTACTTCAGTAGCTCGTTAATCAAAGATGGTTAAGTTTCCTAGCCATGGACAAAGAGTTGTCATCTGATGAACGGGATCACATCATTAGAGAATGATGTGATTGGCTTGACCCATCCATTAGCTTAGCACTTTGATCGTTTAGTTTACTGCTATTGATTTCTCCATAACTTATACATGTTCCTATGACTATGAGATTATCCAACTCCCGAATATCGGAGGAACACTTAGTGTGCTATCAAACGTCACAACGTAACTGGGTGACTATAAATATGCTCTACAAGTGTCTCCGATGGTGTTTGTTGAGTTGGCATAGATGGAGATTAGGATTAGTCACTCCGTGTACCGGAGAGGCATCTCTGGCCCTCTCGGTAATGCACATCACTATAAGCCTTGCAAGCAATGTGACTAATGAGTTAGTTACGGGATGTTGCATTACGGAACGAGTAAAGAGACTTGCTGGTAACGAGATTGAACTAGGTATTGAGATACCGACGATCGAATCTCGGGCAAGTAACATACCGATGACAAAGGGAATAACGTACGTTGTTATGCGGTTTGACCGATAAAGATCTTCGTGGAATATGTAGGAACCAATATGAGCATCCAGGTTCCGTTATTGCTTATTGACCGGAGATGAGTCTCGTTCATGTCTACATAGTTCTCGAACCCGTAGGGTCCGCACGCTTAACGTTCGGTGACGATCGGTATTATTAGTTTATGTGTTTTGATGTACGAAAGGTAGTTCGAAGTGTCGGATATGATCACGGACATGACGAGGAGTCTCGGAATGGTCGATACATAAAGATCGATGTATTAGAAGGCTATGTTTGGACATTGGAATGGTTCCGGGTGAGTTCGGGCATTTACTGGAGTACCGGGGGGGTTACCGAAACCCCCTGGAATTATATGGGCCTTATTAGGGCTTAGTGGAAGAGAGGAGAGGAAGGCCAAGGTGGAGGGCGTGCCCCCTAGCCCAATCAGAATTGGGTGGGGGCGCCCCCCTCCTTCCTTCCCTCTCTCTCCCCTTTCCTTCTCTCCTACTCCAACAAGGGAAAGGGGGGATCCTACTCCCACCGGGAGTAGGACTCCCCCCTTGGGCGCGCCATAGAGGGCTGGCCCTCCCCCTCCTCCACTCCTTTATATACGGGGGAGCAGGGCACCCCATAGACACACAAGTTGATTGTTTAGCCCTGTGCGGTGCCCCCCTCCACATATTTCCACCTCGGTCATATCGTTGCAGTGCTTAGGCGAAGTCCTGCGTCGGTAACCTCATCATCATCGTCACCACACCGTCGTGCTGACAAAACTCTCCCTCGGCCTCAGCTGGATCTAGAGTTCGAGGGATGTCACCGAGCTGAACGTGTGCAGATCGCGGAGGTGTCGTGCGTTCGGTACTTGATAGGTTGGATCATGAAGACGTTTGACTACATCAACTGCGTTACTAAACGCTTCCGCTTTTGGTCTATAAGGGTACATAGACACACTCTCCCCGCTCGTTGTTATGCATCTCCTAGATAGATCTTGCGTGATCGTAGGATTTTTCTTGAAATACTACGTTCCCCAACAGTTTCATATAGAGACCCTTCATACACTTATAGCTCTAGTGCATCCATTGCATGGCAATCCCTACTCCTTGCATTAACATCGATTGTAAGACCTCTCCATTGCCTAACGATCAAGCCTCGTTGATGGGAGACTTTTTTATACCTTTTTTCCTTCCCTTTTGAACCCCATCATTATTCTCTTTGCCATCCAAAGTGCTAAGTCCTTGGCTCACACTCAAATATTGCATGAGAGTTGAAAAAGTTGAAGCAAGAAAAAGTATGATTTAAGTGCTTCGTTTGGAACCAGGGTTGTTCATGATTTGATATCTTTATGTTAAGAAGACTGAGCATGCCATATTTTTCATGATTAAGTGTATAGGGATCACGTTTTTTAGCATCTTTATTCTGAAAGGCAATGATTGTTTACTAGTATGTTTATGTACTATTGTTTCAATGTGAAAATTGATATATTATTTCCTTGAATCACTCGTGTCTCAATATTCATACTGCAATTACATTGTTTGATCAAGTACATGTTAGGTAGCATTTAACATAAAAATTCTTTTGTTATCATATACGTACTCAAGGACAAGTAGGAATTAAGCTTGGGGATGCTGATACGTATCCAACGTGTCTATTTTTTTGATTGTTAAATGCTATTATATTATCAATTTTGTATGCTTTATTTATCATTTTATATTTATTTTATGGACTAACCTATTAATTTAGTGCCCAGTCAGCTCCTTTTTTGCTTGTTTTTGGTTTTCCAGAAAATCCATACCTACAGAAGTCCAAACACGATGCAATTTTTTGGAGATTTTTCTGGACAATAAAAAACCCTAGAAGCTTTGGGGGAGGATGAGAAGACCCACGAGGACCCCACAAGTCTGGGGGCGCACCCTGGGGGGTAGGGCGCACTATCCTGACTTGTGGGCCCCTTGTAGCTTCATTTACCGAAATTCCTAGCCTATAAATTCCCATATATTCTGATGCCCTCAAAGGGAGACTCAAAACAAATTTATCCCCGCCGCAAGCCTCTGCTCTGAAGCGATCCTATGTGGAGCCCTATTCCGGTACTTTGTTGGAGGGCGGCATCATTGGGGAAGCCATCTTCATCAACCTTGCTACTTCCATGACAATGTGTGAGTAGTTCATTCAGGACCTACGAGCCCATTGTAATAGCTAGATGGTTCTCTCTCTCTCTCTCAATCTTCAATACAATGATCTTCTTTAAGATCCATACGATGTAATCTTTTGAGGTGTGTTTGTTGGGATCTGATGAAATGTGGTTCAGATTATTCATTGAATTATTTTGAATCTCTTGAGGTTTCTTTGACGCATAATTTTATATCTTTGTATTTCTCTGTGATCTATCCGTCTACTATGGACAAGTTTGATTGATTTATCTTTAGGGGGAGAGGTGCTTTGTGGTAGGTTCAATCTTGTGGCGATCCTGCCCGGTGACAATAAGGGCAAGGGCATGTATTTGTATTGTTGCTACTAAGGATAAAACGACAGGGTTTGGTCATATTCATTGATCTTACTTTGTCTACATTATGTCATCTTGCTTACATTGTTACTCTGTGTGTATGAACTTATACTTTGAGATGCATACTGGATAGCGGTCTTGGGGTGGAGTAATAGTAGTAGATGCAATTGGATTAGTGGTCTACTTGCCACAGATGTAATGCCTATGTAATGGTTATGCCATGAATGGTCACAGTTATAACTATATTCAATTCTATCAATTGTGCAACGGTAATTTGTTTACCCACTAGTGAATCTATGGCCCTCGGGTATATCTACTATCAATAATTAAGTCTCCACAATTACTATTTTACTTGTTCTTTTATTTCCTTGTGCTTTGCATTTCACTATTTTCTTTTACCTTGTGGCTGGCAAGAACAAGGGGAGTGACGACCCCCTTGCCTTTGTTGGGTGCAAGCAATTATTTCATTTGTGTGCAAGTGCTGCTAAAGTTGTTCGCGTGTTGCCTTCTTCTAGTTTGATAAACCTTGCTTCTTAACCAAGGAAAATACTACTTCTACTATACTGCTTCACCCTTCCTCTTCGGAGAAATCCAACAACTCCATCGTGAGTAGCAGACACTGCCTAAATAGTCTGGCCATCCTCTATCTAGGATTTTGGCTCTTGGATATCAACACTCGTCTAACCTAAGTGTCCGACCATAATTCTCCTGGATAGTTCAGCCATGTGAAGGCTGCGTTTTTTCACTGTACTTGGCATAAGCTATTATGGTGGATTCTGGCACTGTACTTTTCGGAAGTTAGGCAAATGTGAGTATTGTGACTTGCGGGATCCCTATAATTCAACAAAAAATAGAAAAGCTCCCCTTATGTAATTGCCACACATGCCTTTAGTCAATTGTATTTTGGGGGTCTGATATGCAACACGATGTATCCTCGAGGACTAAAATATGTACTTCCTCTCTCTCAGTTTACAGGGCGTGCGCGTACCCCTAGGTTGTCAATTTGACCAACACAATACAAGTCATATATTACAAAAAATATACCATATAAACTTTAGATGTTATATTTTCAAACGGTATAATTTTTGTGTTGTAAAGTTTATATTAGGATGATAAAATTGGCAATTTAAGTATACGCGTAGGACTTGTAAACTGAAATGGAGGGAGTAGATTTACTTAGCGTGCATATTAGTCCCCTATAAATGCATTGTCATCAGTACCAAAATATAATTAATGACATGATTGCACTCTCACGCTAATGGTGTCAAAACCTGGCGACGGGTATTGGGTATTCATTGACATGTTGAAAGGCGCGTATATTTCCGGGTCTTTAGAAGATCCCATCAACATTTCTTGTGTGTCACGCTTCCAACGGTATTCTCCCACGTATCACGCTAGACGATAGAGATATATGCACATCCTATTCCTGAGCGAACACTTCTGTAGCCAGCTAACGGACACATACCTCTTATGCATCCCATCACCGATGGTTGTCGTGTGTTCCTCACTATACTTCTCACGTTCACGGACAATTCCAGATAGGCTTGAACGGGAGGGAGAAGAGCGGTGAAGTAAAATGGCATTGGGGAGAGGACACATCCGCATTTATTATCTTGCGAGCCAGGTATACTTAGTTGTATTAGGACATCTCCAATAGGTTGTATGTAAGTCTTGTTGGTAAAACGGCAATGTCATCTACCAACAAACTATCATACAACTACTTGAATGGGTTGTATTTAAGCCAACCAATGCCAGGTGAGAAAATAAATGTGATTACTCTCTATTTTATCTTGGAGCTTGTGTATGCCAGGAAATCTCAGGAAAAAAAACACTGGATTTTTGGTATATCAAATATAGGTGCCCATTCTACTCCCCTGTTTAGTTTTTTTAAGAAATGGAATATGTGGTATCTGTGGCGAAGAAAATATAGTCCTGACCTATGATTCGTCCAAACAGTGTTTCCTATACATAGGATTTTGTTGACTTTTTTACTGAGAATACCACGGATGTCATTTCTTCACGAAACTTCACATGGGAGTAGATTTGGCACCCAAGTTTGATATCCCAAAATTCTAGAGTTTTTAAAATATTTCCTTATTTTTTTTGAATTTAATATTCATTAGGGCGGGGAGGGGGGGGGAGGAGGCATGTCACGCGAGAGCCACAAATCCTCTCCCAATGACTAACATGTATACATAGAGTAGCACGTATATGTCGAACATATGTTTATCATGTCCCTCCGTCTTTATATATATATAGAGTAGCACGTATATGTCGAACATATATCATAACAAATCTATATGATGTGAAAGAATATTCAATAATGAATCTAATGATATTGATTTGTTATTGTATATGTAAATATTTTTGTTTATAAACTTTGTCAAAGTTTACAAAGTTTGACTTTGACCAAAGATAATACGCGGACTAAATAAAAACAGAGGGAGTACATCGCATGCCATTACTGTCTGGGATTTTCATATCATCGCTTTGCCTGCTCATTGTAGGAATTCAGTTAAGTTAATGGTCAATTAAATGTCAAAATTTCAGAGCTAACAACTTTCCACACACATAAGAAGAAGAAGATGTTAATCCTAATGCTTGCTTGGTCATTATCATGACCAGCCGAGCACTTCATAGTTGATACGGGTCAAGCACGGATCAAACCTTGAACATTTTACAAGCATCTTTCACTGGTGGAGCACCTTTCACTTGAGTGCTATTTTTCTTGCTTTCTCACTCTTTTGGAAAGAACATGTTCCGGAGTTCACTCTCTTTCCTCAACTCGTGAACCTTTTCACCTCTGATTTCAAATTGCTTAAGGTAGAAAGGCAAGGCCAGTGTTTGGCTCAAGGAACCAACGCTGATCAAGAAACTCACTTAGCGATTGCCATTGGGCCTACCTTTACCTACCGCAATTGCTGCTCTAATTTATTTTGGTTTTGCCATGGAATTGCAATTGTGATAATTGTCAAAAGCTAAGGATGGCAGAACTGAAATGTCAAAATCTAAGATGGCATAAGAAAAATTGGCAAAATCTAGAATGGCAAAAATAAAAATTTTCCTTACCTGAAAGCACGAGCTAAGCTTCCAGTGAAGAGACATGTCTCTTTTTTCCCACTAGTTCCCCTCTTTGGGTGCAAAAAGGTCTTAGGTTGATCCCAGCAGCCTATTGGTTCAAGAATCATGACTAATTAATTGGTTTTATCTATGGGTTATGACTTCAAGCTTTGTTTAACTAGATGACTCGTTGCGCCAATGGCGCAAAGGGCGAGAGGGAACCAAGCATTGAAAGCATGAAAGTAAGAATATTTAGAGACCATTCCATGGCTGGTTTATAGGCCAAAAAAGGGAAATCCACATTAAACAACTTTCTATTATTGATCTGTTATCCGAGTAATGCTAGACATGTATTGGTCGATAATACATATAACGGCACACTGATGACACTTTTCATTATTAGCTTCATCTAAATCAAATCTTGATGTGTATCAAGAGCAGCAGTACGCATCAAGATAGGTTAACCTGTTCCTTACTTGGGATTTGCTTCATCCTTCAACCCCAACAAGCCACTGCAAATAGCAAAGATCTCTCTTGGTGTTGCTCGTGATCAACAAAAAATGTACCGGGAGTAGTCGCTACTGCCACATCAACATTAAGAATCAATCAACTATAAAACACCTCTAATAACTCCAACAATGCTAGCCGATGGAGTTAGAACCACCCGAGGAGAAGAATCTAGCAGCAAGGATCTCTCACCTTGAGATGTTATGACAGTGCAGAGTGGGTAAAGGCTATGCAACATTGGCCCTTTGCAGTACTTTCATTCTCTGAAAAGAATGGCGAATCCAAGATTTAGCTCAAAATACAGGGACTGGCCCATGACCCTTTCCAATTCGATTTATATATCCAAATGACAAGAAGAAAGGTAAATACCATATTATTTTCTGTTATATAACTCTATAAATCCATTTTTCATAATTTGGCAAAAAAAACGACCCAACTAAGTACTCTATTGAGTAAACAACCATTCATTGGCAGATTAATCTTTTAGATACCTTAGATAAGCAATAAGATATGAGTCGACAGAAATCAGCGGGTGCCCAATTGTGACGCTCCCGATTTGACCGTACACTAATCATACACGCAAACGTGTACGATCAAGATCAGGGACTAACGGGAAGATATCACAACACAACTCTACAAATAAAAATAAGTCATACAAGCATCATATTACAAGCCAGGGGCCTCGAAGGCTCGAATACAAGAGCTCAATCATAGACGAGTCAGCGGAAGCAACAATATCTGAGTACAGACATAAGTTAAACAAGTTTGCCTTAAGAAGGCTAGCACAAACTGTGGTACAGATCGAAAGAGGCGCAGGCCTCCTGCCTGAGATCCTCCTAAACTACTCCTGGTCGTCGTCAGCGGCCTACATGTAGTAGTAGGCACCTCCAGAGTAGTAGCAGTCATCGTCGACGGTGGCGTCTGGCTCCTGGTCTCCATCGTCTGGTCGCAGCAATCGGGTACAGAAAGGGGGAAAAGAGGGAGCAAAGCAACCGTGAGTACTCATCCAAAGTACTCGCAAGCAAGGAGCTACACTACATATGTATTCATTGGTATCAAATGGAAAAGAGGGGGTATCATATGTGGACTGAACTGCAGAATGCCGGAATAAGAGGGGGATAGCTAGTCCTTTCGAGGACTACGCTTCTGGTAACCTCCATCTTGCAGCAGAAGAAGAGAGTAGATGGTAAGTTCACCAAGTAACATCGCATAGCATAAACCTAACCGATGATCCTCCCCTCGTCGCCCTGTGAGAGAGCGATCACCGGTTGTATCTAGCACTTGGAAGGGTGTGTTTTATTAAGTATCCGGTTCTAGTTTTCATAAGGTCAAGGTACAACTCCAAGTCGTCCTGTTACCGAAGATCATGACTCTTCGAATTGATTAACTTCCCTACAGGGGTGCACCACATTTCCCAACACGCTCGATCCCCTTTGTCCGGACACACTTGTCTGGGTCATGCCCGGCCTTGGAAGATCAACACGTCGCAGCCCTACCTAGGCACAACAGAGAGGTCAGCACGCCGGTCTAAATCCTATGCGCACAGGGGTCTGGGCCCATCGCCCATTGCACACCTGCACGTTGCGTACGCGGCCGGTGAGCAGACCTAGCAACCTCCATTACAAAGGAAGTTGCGTTACGCGGTCCAACCCGGCGCACGCCGCTTAATCGCTGACGTCACGAAGGCTTCGGCTGATACCACGACGTCGAGTGCCCATAACTATTCCCGTGTAGTTGGTTAGTGCGTATAGGCCAGTAGCCAGACTCAGATCAAATACCAAGATCTCGTTAAGCGTGTTATCTTGAAGTAACCACGAACGCCGACCAGGGCCAGGCCCACCTCTCTCCTAGGTGGTCTCAACCTGCCCTGTCGCTTTGCCACAAAGTAACAGTCGGGGTCCGTCGGGAACTCAGGCCCACCACTACCTGGATGGAGCCACCTGCCCCTTTAGCTCCCACATCAGAATCACTTGCGGGTACTCAACGAGCCGAGCCGACTTTAGTCACCACATGTATAGTATGTATATAAGTATAAGTATATACCCGTGATCATCTCCCGAGTGATCACGGCCCAATAGTATAGCATGGCAGACGGACAAGAATGTAGGACCACTGATGATAATCTAGCATCCTATACTAAGCATTTAGGATTGCAGGTAAGGTATCAACAGTTGTAGCAACAATGTCAGGCTATGCATCAGAATAGGTTTAACAGAAACCAGTAACATGGTACACTACTCTAATGCAAGCAGTAGAGAGAAGAGTAGGCGATATCTGGTGATCAAGTGAGGGGGGCTTGCCTGGTTGCTCTGGCAAGAGAGAGGGGTCGTCAACACCGTAGTCGTACTAGGTAGCAGCGTCGTCAGTCTCGTAGTCTATCGGAGAGAAGAGAGGGAAGAAACAATGAATATAATGCAAACAGATGCATAACGATGCATGACAAGACAAGTAGCGGTGCTAGGGGTGCCCTAACACGGTATGAGGTGGTACCGGTGAAGGGGGGAAACATCCGGGAAAATATCCCTGATGTTTCGCGTTTTCGGACAGATGAATCGGAGGGGGAAATTTGCATGTTCGCTATGCTAGGGATGCATGGTGGACGAACGGGCTGCGTATCCGGGTTTGTCTCGTCGTTCTGAGCAACTTTCATCTACAAAGTTTTCCCATCCGAGCTACGGTTTATTTTATATTAATTTTAAAAGATTTAAAACATTTTAAGGATTTATTTAATTATTTAAATCAACATTATCCAGAACAGTGTTTGCTGACATCATCATGATGTCAGAAGTTGACCTGGTCAACCTAACAGGTGGGTCCCACCTGTGAGTGACCCATTTTAATTAAACACGGTAATTAGCCTAATCAGGATTAATTAAGGGGGTGGGCCCCACAGTCATTGACTGATTAATTAATTAACTAACAGTTTAATTAGTTTAGTTAATTGATTAGTTTAATTAATCAAAATTAATTAATTAATTAATTCTTTAATTGTTTAATTAATTAATTAATATTTTTATTTATTATTTGCTTATTATTATTTATTTATTTTTAAATTTCTCTTTTTTTAATCGTTTTCGTTCTGGGCGTGGGCCCCGTTCGTCATAGGCCCAGGGGGCCTTAGCGGGTCGGGCTGGCGTAGCAGGCATCGGCCGACGGGCGCCCGAGCGGTGGTTAACGGGGCGGAGCCCCGTGGGAGGTCGAACCTGGGCGGCGGAGGACGCGCGCGGGGCTCCAGGGGCGCGGGCGCGGATGCAGAGCGCCGATGCAGGGGGGCGGCTGCAGCAGCAGAAATGGGCGGAGGCGGGCGGCGGCGAGCGGCCAGTGTTGGCAGAGCGAGCTCGGTGGAGGACGCGCTCGCCGGAGCCAGATGGGGCGGTGAGTGCGCAGGGCTCGGGCGCGCATGCACGGCAGTGGCAAAGCCGAACAGCAGCAACGTGCAGCGGGGGCGGCGGCCAAGCGAGGCCATGGCGCGGCAGGTGCAGGCAGGCAAGTGGAGGCGGGCAAGGGAGGTCTGGGCCGGCGTGGGGGGGAGCGGGTGGCTTGCACGTGTGTGCGCGACCGTGGGCGTGCCCGGTGCGCGGCGGGAGCGAGGCAGAGAAGGAGGGGGCTCATGAGGTGGTTGTAGGGTACGAGGTAGCGGGGCTCGGGGAGGAAGATGGTGATGACGGCGACGACGGAGAGAACGGCGAAGCAAAGGTCCGTCGAACTCCGGGCGGCAAGGGTCGGTGACCGGGGTGAGGCAGCGCTGGAGACGGGCGCCGACGTCGGGAGCGCGGTCGTCGGGGTGGATGGCAGCGATGGCGTAGGCGAGTGGCGAGGGGCCCCGACGGGTGGTGCCAGGGGTGATGGGGTATAGCGTCGAGGGGGTTCATCCCCGATCCAGATCTGGGCCTAGGGAGGGGGGAAGGAGGGACGTGGGGAGTGAGTGGGGGAGTGGGTGCGACGGGATGGGGTTTCCCATTGGTGGGGGGTTATCGGGGGTGAGGGGCGGTTGGGCCGGCCGGCTGGGCCTTGGCCTAGTTGGCCCCGAGGCCATCTGGGTCGTGGCCTAGCGGGGGGAGGGGGGTTCTCCTTTTATCTCTTTTTTGGCATATTGTTTTTCTTAATTTTTCCTTTTTTGTTTTATTTTTAGTTTCTCTCTATTTTAGTTTTTATAATTATGATCTTAGTTCCTAAAATAGTATCACTACTTATTCTAATGCCACTATATCTTGGGCACCTAAAAGAATTAGTTTAATATTTTAAACTTTATAAAAGGCATTTAATTATTGGTTTTGGCTGTTCTTCTATTTAATTTGGAGTATTTAAACATTTCCTAGCAATGTGGTTTCACCACCATAACCATCTATGATTTTTTTGCTACAATTTGAACATTTTAGATTTGACAGTTGAAAACATTTTTTGTTAGACTTGATTTTAAATTTGAAATTTGAACAGGATTTGAATGATCGCAAGATTAACAATAGTAATCGTGGTGACGTGGCATCATTAACAAGGAATTACCGTATCGTAATTATCCGGGTGTCACACCAGTCGAAGGATTGAATTAAGGTGGCATCTAATGCTAATTGAATGACCAATCATAGAAGCATAGGCATTTAAAAATGAACACATACAGAGATTAACCAAAGGAGTGAGTAGTGAAATTTCTTGTCATTTGGATATATAAATCGAATAGGAAAGCTAACCACATGAACATTCAGAATCTACAATAGATAACCTGTCCAAAACTTCATAAGAAATCTTGAACTGAATACTAACATACTAAAGAAACAAATAGGTCTACCGTAACCTTGTTCAGTTATATATTTATATTTATTAAGTGATCGTAGAAACTACTAACGGAGTCTGACTGCTGACATTGAACTATGGAGAACATGTGTGTGGGAGGGGATTACGGCAAGGATGAACAATTACCTTTTGGTAGCAATGGCTGCTTGCACATTCAGAGAAATCTGCTAATCTTCAAACAAGTATGGTTACTCAGCAAGATCTGCCATAGATTATGCAGCCTTGGGGTTAAGCTAATAAGCAAGCAGGAACAAAGTAACAATGAACCAAAAAGTTTCTTTAGTGAGAATAAGGAGAAAACTATGTATCTGAACTGGACTTTGCAAATGCAATAGAACAATAATCAGATTAGAAGCAAATACACCTGATGAACTTTGAATATTTTCTCACAGATTTACTCCCTCAGTATCTAAACATATGACTACCATATTTACAAAAGAATCTACATTTGAATAATCCAGTGGTTACATTCTACCTAAACTGGGACCTATATGCATGATAATTTTGTAAGAATCACTATGAGAGAGAACTGGACAATTATATTAGCAAACTGGGTGGTGTATTCAATTGAAATCATGGAAAATATATTATGATCTCTAAACTACAGTTGTGTACAAACAAGCAACGACCAATGAAGGAAGCAGACGCTGACGGAAATGACAAAACCAAGTCAGGGAAGGATGACAGTCGGACAGATACCTCCTCTCCGCTGCTGCTGCTCCTCTCCGTTTATTCAGACGTGGCAACATATGTATATATATGCTATGCACCCAACTCTTAACTCGAGCATTGCCCGCTGTAGAACCTGCGCAAGAAAAGGCTGACAAATGATCTTATTCATGTTCTGCCTCATGCAATAGTTCTGACCAACCTACAACTCTGTGTGTAAATTCTGAAAAGAAAATATGAGGAATGATGGAGGAAGAAGGTTTCAGCTAACCTGGAGAGGGACACCATGGCACCACCAAATAAGAGAGCTATTTGTATAGCAAGACAACTCGGTGTAGGAATCAACCGTCACCCAAACAATATCTGCATAAGAAAAAAAATTAGGAAGCCATCGATTAGAAGGATGAGCTCAATTCGCCAGGGGAAGATTAGAAAACGAGCAAGAAAGAGCTCACTTGTGTCGGCCTCTCTGCCATGAGATGGGAGCCATCTTAGACCTCTCCTCCTCTGCGGGTAGCCACCGGGGCAGGAGCTCACCATGATGTGTTCCTCTGCTTCCCTCTCTGCAGCAGCCGCTCCTGCTCGACCCGCGCCCGACCTGAAATCTTCATTGGAGAGGAGGAGTGAGAAGCGAAGGGGAGGAGGGGAGAATCAAAGGTGGGGAGGGGAACGGCTCGTACCTATCAACGTGCGCTGATGAAGCTATGTACCTAGGGTAGGGTCATGGATCTGTCCAAGATACCCTCCCCAAGGACATCTCTAAAGGAACCAGGAGCATTCGAAGAAAAATCATCATCCACTCGACCATGAAGCTATGTTCCACTCGACAATCTTGAAGACACTCGACCGTGTAGATAATCACTCGACTACCAGAAGATCTAGAGCCACTCTACTCTGCAACGGTTGGGAATTAAGTCATAGCTTTAATGGTCATTATGTATCTTTATTGCAGGCATTACCAGTAATGTCTCCATCTTTATGTACCTTAAACCCTTGGTAACTGAGGGCGGGAGGGGTTTGGCAAACTCTATATAAGCCACCCCCCCTCCTCAGGGACAAGGGTTAGCACCCTCTGTAATACACACGCATATAATCCAGTCGACCGCCTCCGGGCTCCGAGATGTAGGGCTGTTACTTCCTCCGAGAAGGGCCTGAACTCGTAAAACTCGCGTGTACAACTCCTCCATAGCTAGGATCTTGCCTCTACATCCCTACCCCCCCCCCCATTCTACTGTCAGACTTAGAACCACGACAGTTGGCTCCCACCGTGGGTCAGGTGTCTTAGCGACTTGTTGGAGAAGTTGTGATTTTTCTGATCCCCATCAACATGGTTTTAGGCGGAGGTTTGGCAAAGGGCCACAAGATCCGTCTCCGTGCGCTCGTATTCATCGCCGACGACTCCGCTTGGCTCCAGGAAGCGCCACTCGACGTCGAGGCGCTCCCCGTCTGCGGGGTAACGCACTTTCGCGCGTGCTTCCATGGCGTCCTCGTACGGTAGCCGTCGACTCAGTATCGGTCGGCTCCCGTGCCAACATCCCTCCCTGGAGCCCGCCGGGGCAAATGTTCCGGTCGGTCAAGGCTTCAGCGATGGGTGAGGCATGCGGTGGCTTGCCAATCGGCCACCCACCAGGTCGTGGCAATCGAGCCCGACGAAACTCTCTACGGCCTGTTCGACTGGCTCCGTAGAGACTGCATCCGAGTGCTACAGCAGCGACCCTGCGGCGGAAGTTTTGATGGTCAATGGACCACGTAGTCCTCCAGGCTTCACCCGTGAGGACGGAGGCAATGGTGGCGGCGATCCGTCGTGTGTCCACGAAGAGTACCGACCCGAACCTCTCTCTTCACAGAGGAGGGAGGAACTTCGCTGCCGGAACATGGATGCACTTCACACTCCTATCGTTGGAGAAACCCCTGAGGCCCAGGCCTTGGAGGAGGCGTGCCTGGCCAACTTGGCTGAGCGCACTCGACTAGAGAACCTCCAGCGCGCACTCGACGAGCGTGCTCGGCAGCGTGCTCCCGAATCGAGTCGACGTCAACTTTTTCCACCTCCGACTCAGGTATACCGAACTCCAATCCAAAATCTCGCAGCTGCGGCCCGAATAGCGGAGTCAGTTCAACCTTCCTAGTCAGAAGCTGGTCGAGGTTTGGTGCAGATCTGGGCTTTGCTCCAAGCCGCGGGAGAGCAGAATACAGTAGTATCTTAGTCATGGAATAGGATTCACAGCAGATCCATGGTTGCAGACACAGTCCAGTCGGCTCACAGCCCAAGATCGCCCCCGAGGCGTGAGGGACGTGGAGACCGACGGGATCAGTACAGAAACCGTGAGCAGTATGATCACCGACTCGATCATGATGATCGTCATCGAGGGCCCACGCCTCCTCCGAGGAGTGGATCATACATGCCTAGGCAGCAGGATGACAAACACCCTCACAGTGGTGGGCAAAGGATTCCAGTCGACCCCAGGGAACCGAGCTTTGATGCGAGATCTATTCTCGTTCAGGGTCTGGTCGACAGAAATAGAGCTCACAGAGAAGGCCCCGACAGAGATTTTCCAACCAGCAGCAGAGTGCATGTCTCAGGCCCAGAGTGCTTCAGCAGAGCCATCAAGGCCGCGGTGATTCCTCCCAACTTCAGGTTGGCGACTGGAGTAAATAAGTTCACTGGTGAGTCCAAGCCTGACACTTGGCTTGAAGATTACCGAGTGGTTGTACAGATCGGTGGCGGCAAAGATGAAGTGGCCATGAAGCACCTTCCTTTTATGATAGAGGGCTCGGCCAGGGCGTGGCTGAATCAGTTAGCTCCTAGTAGTATTTATACTTGGGAAGATCTTGCTCGATTATTTGTCAGAACATTTGAAGGTACTTGCAAGCGGCCAGCAGGGTTGACAGAACTACAGTGTTGCATTCAGAAACCGAATGAAACTTTGAGAGATTATATCCAGAGGTGGATCATGTTGCACCACACAGTGGAGAATGTGTCAGATCATCAAGCGATTTGTGCCTTCAAAGAAGGCATTAAGTATCGGGAGTTGAATCTGAAATTTGGTTGAACAGGAGATATGACTGACTCGGATGATGGAGATTGCCACCAAGTACGCCAATGGTGAAGAAGAAGACCGACTCCGGAGTGGCAAGCACAAAACAGTCGCCCACGAAACCGGAGGAGGAAACTCCAGTCGGAAGCAGAAGCGCAAAGCCGAGCCAACCGCTCCTGGTGAAGCCTTAGCCATGACTCAAGGGAAGTTCAAGGGGAAACCCAAAGGACCGTGGAACCCCAAGAAAGTAAGAGATCCGGATGGAAATGATGTGCTGGATTTACCATGCCACATTCACACCAAGAAAGATGAAGAGGGTAATTTCATCTACCCAAAGCATACCACTCGATAGTGTCGACTCCTAATCCAGCAATTCTGAGAGAAACAGCCCAAGGAAAAGGAGAAGGAAATAGACAAAGTTGAGGATGGGGAAGAGGACGATGATGGTTACCCCCACGTCAATTCCACTCTTCTGATTTTCGCTGATGTTGAGAGTAAGAGTCGACTGAAAGTCATCAACATAGAAGTGAACATGGTTGCTTCGGTGACACCCAGTTATTTGAAGTGGTCTCAGACTTCCATCACATTCGACCAATCCGATCACCTAGCGCACATAGCCACCCCTGGGAGGCAAGCGCTGGTGGTCGACCCAGTAGTCGAAGGTACTCGATTGACTAAGGTTCTGATGGATGGTGGCAGTGGGCTGAATATACTGTATGCAGAGACGTTGAAAGGAATGGGCATTCCGATGTCCAGACTCGGTGAAAGCAATATGAGTTTCCATGGGGTCATTCCCGGCAACAAGGCTGCATCAGTCGGCCAGATCGCCCTTGATGTAGTGTTTGGTGATTCCAAGAATTACCGCAAAGAAAAGTTGACATTTGAAGTTGTAGATTTCCAGAGTCCTTATCATGCTATTTTGGGCAGGCCAGCTTATGCATGTTTTATGGCTCAACCATGTTACATGTACCTCTAATTGAAGATGCTTGGTCCCAAAGGGGTGATCACTATCACTGGCAATCGAAAGAAGGCAGAAGAGTGCTTCCAGAAGGGCTCAATGATCGCCGATGCACAGATGGCAGTAGTGGAATTGCAGGAATATCAAAAAAATGCAGATCCGAGTGATTTGTTGCGAGCTAAGAAGCCTGCCACGGATTCAGCATTCCATTCGTCTGGTGAAACAAAGTCGATTCACATTCACCCGACGGATCCCAATGCTGCCCCGACTCACATTTCAACAACACTCGACTCCAAATAGGAAGAAGCGCTCATCCAGTTCCTCCGTGAGAACTGGGACATCTTTGCATGGAAACCTTCTGACATGCCAGGTGTTCCCAGGGGAATGGCTGAGCATCGTTTGCGAGTCGACCCAAAAGTGAAACCAGTCAAAGAACATCTTCGACGGTCCGTCGTATAGAAGAGGAAGGCAATCGGTGAGGAAGTGGCTTGGCTTCTGGCAGCTGAGTTTATCCGAGAGATTTACCACTCCGAGTGGTTAGCTAATGTTATCATGGTCCCAAAGAAGGATGACTCACTTCGCATGTGCATCGACTTCAAACATATCAACCGGGCCTGCCCGAAAGATCACTTTCCTCTCCCTCGCATCGACCAAATAGTCGACTCGACTGCGGGGTGTGAGCATTTGTCCTTTTTGGACGCTTATTCCGGGTATCATCAGATCCGTCTGTACAGACCCGATGAGATAAAACAGCTTTCATCACCCCATTTGGGTGCTTCTATTATGTCACTATGCCATTCGGTTTGAAAAACGCTGGAGCCACATTCATGCGGATGATTCAGAAGTGCTTGCTCACTCAGATCAGTCACGTAAAGGTTCCGACCTACTGGCTGACCTTGCTGAAATCTTTGCCAGCCTCAGAAGGTATGATATCAAGCTTAATCCATCAAAGTGCATGTTTGGAGTTCCAGGCGGAAAATTACTCGGTTTTCTCGTTTCCGAACGAGGGATCGACGCTAACCCAAAGAAAGTGGGTGCCATACTCCGGATGAAAGGCCCTGTGCGTGTGCACGATGTCCAAAAGCTTACTGGTTGTTTGGCCGCCCTAAGTCGATTCATTTCTCGCCTCGGTGAAAAGGCACTGCCTCTTTACCGACTGATGAAGAAGTCAGATAAGTTCGTGTGGACTCCTGAAGCTGATGCAGCATTTGCAGAGCTTAAAGCCCTGCTTTCCACCCAACCAGTGCTTGCTGCTCCAATCAGTAAAGAGCCTTTACTACTTTACATTGCAGCCACTGGACAAGTCATCAGTACAGTACTTATGGTCGAGCGGGAAGAAGAAGGAAAAGCTTACAAAGTTCAGCGCCCAGTATACTATGTCTCTGAAGTTTTGACTCCATCAAAGCAAAGATATCCACATTATCAGAAGCTTGTTTATGGGATCTATATGACCATGAAGAAGGTTGCACATTAATTCTCTCATCACTCCATTATAGTCGTCAGCGACGCTCCATTATCAGAGATTCTGAACAATAGAGATGCAACTGGTCGAGTGGCAAAGTGGGCGATTCAACTCCTTCCCTTAGATATCAAGTTCGAGGCAAAGAAATCTATTAAGTCCCGAGCAATAGCATATTTCCTCGCCGAGTGTATTGAACAACAACTGCCGACTCAAGTTCACTCGGAGCACTGGACCATATTCTTTGATGGTTCCAAGATGCTGAATGGTTCCGGTGCTGTGGTGGTACTGGTATCCCCCCGAGGAGACAAGCTCAGATATGTCCTCCAGATTCACTTTGATTCCTCCAATAATGAAGCAGAATATGAAGCACTCCTCTATGGGTTGCGTATGGCCATCTCACTCAGCGTCCGTCGCCTCATGGTCTATGGCGACTCAGATTTGGTAGTCAATCAAGTGATGAAGGAGTGGGACGTCAGAAGCCCAGCCATGACTGGTTACTACAACGCGGTGAGGAAGTTGGAAAAGAAGTTTGAGGGGTTAGAGCTCCATCATGTACCCCGACTGAAAAATCAAGCAGCTGATGATTTAGCAAAGATAGGCTCCAAGAGAGAAGCTATTCCCAGCAATGTGTTCTTGGAGCATATTCATGCACCTTCAGTTCAAGAAGATCCCTTCGCTGAAGAGCCCCCGCAGCCTAGGAGTGCCACAGATCCGACTGAAGTCGAGGTCCCAGCCATGGTCGACTTAATCATGGAGGTGTTGGTCATCACTCCCGACTGGACAGTACCATACATTGCATATATCCTTAGGAAAGAGCTCCCAGAGGATGAAGAAGAGGCTCGACAAATCGTCCGTCGATCCAAGGCCTTTACTGTAATAAGAGGTCAACTGTTCAGAG
Organism: Triticum urartu; assembly: GCF_003073215.2. NCBI lineage: Eukaryota > Viridiplantae > Streptophyta > Magnoliopsida > Poales > Poaceae > Triticum > Triticum urartu. The sequence continues at coordinate 202,187,197 of NC_053025.1, read as the reverse complement.
AAAGTGCAACTGGGGTCAGCCAGAAATGCATAACACCAGAAGAAGGCCGAGTGATCCTCCACGACATCCATTCGGGGACCTGTGGTCACCATGCGTCCTCTCGGACCATTGTGGCTAAAGCATACCGAGCTGGATTTTATTGGCCACGAGCAAATGAAATGGCGAAAGATATAGTCGACAGATATGAAGGCTGCCAGTTCTACTCCAATATGTCGCATAAACCTACATCAGCCCTGAAGACCATTACACTCGTCTGGCCCTTTGCTGTTTGGGGATTGGACATGGTTGGTCCACTGAGGACTGGTAGGAGCGGCTTCACTCATGTGCTTGTAGTAGTCGACAAGTTTACCAAGTGGATCGAAGCCAAGCCTATTAAGAATCTTGAAGCTAGTACTACTGTCAGCTTCATCAGAGAGTTGATTTTCAGATATGGGGTTTCGCACAGCATCATCACTAACAACAGATCGAACTTCGATTCTGATGAGTTCAGAACCTTCTGCGCCTCACAAGGCACACGAGTCGACTATGCTTCAGTTGCCCATCCCCAGTCGAATGGACAAGCAGAAAGAGCAAATGGCCTGATTCTCAAAGGACTGAAACCCCGACTGATGCGAGATCTCAAGCACGCAGCGGGCGCCTGGGTTGATGAACTTCCATCGGTTCTCTGGGGATTGAGGACAACTCCTAATCGGTCGACTGGCCGAACTCCATTCTTCTTGGTCTATGGGGCTGAAGCTGTTCTACCGAGTGACTTGCTTCATAATGCACCACAAGTTGAGCTCTTCTCTGAAGATGAAGCAGAACAAGCTCGGCAAGACGCAGTCGACCTCCTAGAGGAGGAAAGAGAGATGGCTTTGATCCGGTCGACCATTTATCAACAAGACTTGCGTCGATTCCATGCTAGACACGTGAAGGGTCGAGCCTTTCAAGAGGGAGACTTGGTTCTTCGATTAGATCAGCAGAAACCACACAAGCTCGCCCCAGCTTGGGAAGGTCCCTTCATTGTCACCAGAGTGCTCCACAATGGAGCATACCACCTTAAAGTGTCGAGCATAAGAAGGACGAGCCACGGGCTAGGAACGCAGAGCTGCTCTGCCCCTTTTATACTTAAGTACTCGTTCGAATAAAATGTAATAAGAAATACCATTGTAATTTGTTTATCAAAGAGAAGAGCTTTAGAGTCCTCTGGCACGATTGTTGTTGCTTTTGTTTACGTCTGAAAACCCCCAGTGGATGACTTAGCTGCGAATCCGTTTCGCCTAAGTTCGAAAGAAAATCCTACCGAGTGGTGAGAAAGCCTCTCACTCGGGGCCTTAGCTGCGAACCCGTTTCACCTAAGTTTTCAAAATCCTACCGTGTGGTGAGCCAGCCTCCCACTCGGGGGCTTAGCTGCAGTCCAGTACTCGCCTAAGTTTGTAAAATCCTACCAAGTGGTGAGCAAGCCTCCCACTCGGGGGCTTAGCTGCAGTCCAGTACTCGCCTAAGTTTGTAAAATCCTACCGAGTGGTGAGCCAGCCTCCCACTCGGGGGCTTAGCTGCAGTTCAGTACTTGCCTAAGTTTGTAAAATCCTACCGAGTGGTGAGCAAGCCTCCCACTCGGGAGCTTAGCTGCAGTCCAGTACTCACCTAAGTTTGTAAAATCCTACCGAGTGGTGAGCAATTGTGACGCCCCCGATTCAATCGTACACTAATCATACACGCAAACGTGTACGATCAAGATCAGGGACTCACAGGAAGATATCACAACACAACTCTACAAATAAAATAAGTCATACAAGCATCATGTTACAAGCCAGGGGCCTCGAGGGCTCGAATACAAGATCTCGATCATAGACGAGTCAGCGGAAGCAACAATATCTGAGTACAGACATAAGTTAAACAAGTTTGCCTTAAGAAGGCTAACACAAACTAGGATACAGATTGAAAGAGGCGCAGGCCTCCTGCCTGGGATCCTCCTAAACTACTCCTGGTCATCGTCAGCGGGCTGCACGTAGTAGTAGGCACCTCCCGAGTAGTAGTAGTCGTCGTCGACGGTGGCGTCTGGCTCCTGGGCTCCAACGTCTGGTCACAGCAAACAAGTATAGAAAGGGGGAAAAGAGGGAGCAAAGCAACCGTGAGTACTCATCCAAAGTACTCGCAAGCAAGGAGCTACACTATATATGTATGCATTGGTATCAAATGGAATAAGGGTATCATATGTGGACTGAACTGCAGAATGCCGGAATAAGAGGGGGATAGCTAGTCCTATCGAAGACTATGCTTCTGGTAACCTCCATCTTGTAGCAGGAGAAGAGAGTAGATGGTAAGTTCACCAAGTAGCATCGTGTAGCATAATCCTAACCGATGGTCCTCCCCTCGTCGCCCTGTAGAGAGTGACCACCGGTTGTATCTGGCACTTGGAAGGGTGTGTTTTATTAATTATCCGGTTCTAGTTGTCATAAGGTCAAGGTACAACTCCAAGTCGTCCTATTACCGAAGATCACGGCTATTCGAATAGATTAACTTCCGTGCAGGGGTGCACCACATTTCCCAACACGCTCGATCCCCTTTGTCCGGACACACTTTTCTGGGTCATGCCCGCCCTCGGAAGATCAACATGTCGCAGCCCTACCTAGGCACAACAGAGAGGTCAGCACGCCAGTCTAAATCCTATGCACGCAAGGGTCTGGGCCCATTGCCCATTGCACACCTGCACATTGCGTGGGCGGCCGGAGAGCAGACCTAGCAACCTCCATTACAAAGGAAGTTGCATTACGCGGTCCAACCCGGCGCGCACCGCTCAGTCGCTAACGTCAAGAAGGCTTCGGCTGATACCACGACGTCGAGTGCCCATAACTGTCCCCGCGTAGATGGTTAGTGCGTATAGGCCAGTGGCCAGACTCAGATCAAATACCAAGATCTCGTTAAACGTGTTATCTTGAAATAACCGCGAACGCCGACCAGGGCCAGGCCCACCTCTCTCCTAGGTGGTCTCAACCTGCCCTGTCACTTCGCCACAAAGATCCACACAGAAGGCCGTTGGGACAACGGTCCTTTCAGCCCCCAATCCGTGAATCACTCGTGGGTTCTCCACGAGCTGACCCAACTTTAGTCACCACATGTATCATGTATAAAGTATCTACTACGAACAGGCGCTCGCCCGCAGGAGTGCGGCGGGGCGAGGCCAGCGGCCGCGGCGGAGGCGAGGCGGTGCGGTGAGGTGGTCGGGGCCATGGAGGGCGTGGCCGGCGGGCGCGGCAGCGGCCACGGCGCCGGACTGGGAAGGCGCAGGCCTGGCGTGGGGGCAGCGTGGGGAGCAGAGCAGCGCTGTAGGCGGCACAAGCCAGGCGGGGCGATGGCGAGGCGAGCAGGGGGAAGGGGGCGGCGGCCGTGCGGTGGCACGAGCAGAGCAGTAGCGAGCATGGGGAGGGTCGCGAGGGGGAGGGCGGAGGCAGGGGCGTGGCCGTTGCTGGGTGTGTAGGGCGGCGACAGCAGGTCACTGTGGGCGGGCGCAGGGTCGCCTGGTGTGGTGCGTGCGCGCTGGAGCTAGGAGGGGGCGGTGACCGCGGCGGGGACAGCATGGGCGCCATGCGTGAGCGAGGAAAACAGCGAGGGGGGAGCTCACAGGGGGAGTGGCAGGGTACGGGGCAGTGGGCGCGGGGAGGAGGTCGGGGACGACGGCAACGCAGGGGCGATGCGGGGCGGCGTCGAGGCGGCGGGGATCCGCGACGGGGTTCAGCGACGGAGGTCGGCTGTGGGCGTCCAGCGAGGCGACGCCATGGAGGAGGACGAATGCGCGGCAGAAGAGAGCCGCGAGGAGGAGGCCGGAGGGCGACGCTCGGCACCGGCAGGTGGCGACGGGGTCGGGGCGTCGTGCCCCGATCCAGATCCAGCGGGGAAGTGGGGGTGGGGGGCGACGTGGGGGAGTGGGTTAGGGTTGCGGGGGTGGACCAGGGATAAGGGAGTGAAGGGGGGCGGCCTGGGCCGGCTTAGGCCGGCCGTTCAGCTGGGCCAGTGGGCCAAGGCCCTTGGGGAGCCGGGGGGTTTTCTTTTGTTTTGTTTTCTTTTTACCTTTTATTTATTTTTCTTTTCTGTTTTCTTTTAATTTCTCATTTGTATTAGTTTTATAAATTATAAAAGCAGTCACTAATTTAGTGTTAATAATTATACTACTGTCCTATTAACTTAGGGGCAACTAAATAAATAGTTTATTATTTTATAAAATGCAAAAGACATTTATTTCATTGTTTTACCTACTGTTCCACATGATGAACAATTTAGTTTTAATGTTTGAAAACTTTTACTGTTTGCCTATATTTTAAATTTGAATTTCAATCGTTTTTGAACTAACTCGAGTTTATCAACAGTAACCGAGGTGACGTGGCATCCTTAGTAGAGGGTTACTGTAGCTTAATTACCCGGGCATCACAGCAATCCTCCCACTCGGGGGCTTAGCTGCAGTTCAGTACTCGCCTAAGTTTGTAAAATCCTACCGAGTGGTGAGCCAGCCTCCCACTCGGGGCTTAGCTGCAGTCCAGTACTCGCCTAAGTTTGTAAAATCCTACCGAGTGGTGAGCCAGCCTCCCACTCGGGGCTTAGCTGCAGTCCAGTACTCGCCTAAGTTTGTCAAATCCTACCGAGTGGTGAGCAATCCTCCCACTTCGGGGGCTTAGCTGCAGTCCAGTACTCGCCTAAGTTGTAAAAATCCTCCGAGTGGTGAGCAATCCTCCCACTTAGGGGCTTAGCTGCAGCCTAGTACTCGCCTAACTTTGTAAAATCCTACCGGGTGGTGAGCCAGCCTCCCACTCGGGGGCTTAGCTGCAGTCCAGTACTCGCCTAAGTTTGTAAAATCCTACCGAGTGGTGAGCAATCCTCCCACTCGGGGGGCTTAGCTGCAGTCCAGTACTCGCCTAAGTTTGTAAAATCCTACCGAGTGGTGAGCAATCCTCCCACTCGGGGGCTTAGCTGCAGTTGAGTACTCGCCTAAGTTGGTAAAATCTTACCGAGTGGTGAGCAATCCTCCCACTCGGGGGCTTAGCTGCAGTCCAGTACTCACCTAAGTTTGTAAAATCCTACTGAGTGGTGAGCAATCCTCCCACTCGGGGGCTTAGCTGCAGTCCAGTACTCGCCAAATTTGTAAAATCCTACCGATTGGTGAGCCGTCCTTCTCCTTTGGAGCTGCGCCACAAATACAACGTACGCTCCATCTCCATCCGCAAGGACGACGAGGTGCAAGTCGACTGCAATCCTTTCCCTAAGAGCTGCACCACAAGTAAACGTACGCTCCATCCCTACCCGCAAGGACGACGAGGTGCAGGTCGACCGCGGCCCTCTTCTCCGAGCTACGCCACAAATACAACATGCGCTCCATCCTTGTCCACAAGGACGATGAGGCGCAGGTCGACTTCAAACCTTCTTCTTCGGGCTACGCCACAAATACAACATGCGCTCCATCCTTTTCCACAAGGACGACGAGGCGCAGGTCGACTGCAACCCTCTCCTTCGAGCTACGCCACAAATACAATGTGCGCTCCATTGATACGTCTCCAACGTATCTATAATTTTTGATTGCTCCATGCTATATTATCTACTGTTTTGGACTATATTGGGCTTTATTTTCCACTTTTATATTATTTTTGGGACTAACCTATTAACCGGAGGCCCAGCCCAAAATTCCTGTTTTTTGCCTATTTCAGTGTTTCGAAGAAACGGAATATCAAAGGGAGTCCAAACGGAATGAAACCTTCGGGAACGTGATTTTCTCACCGAACGTGATCCAGGAGACTTGGACCCTACGCCAAGGCATCAGAGAGACGGTCACGAGGGTGCGGGGCGCGCCCCCCTGCCTCATGGGCCCCTTGGAGCTCCACCGACGTACTTCTTCCTCCTATATATACCTACTTACCCCCAAACGAACAGAAGGGGAGCCAAAAACCTAATTCCACCGCCGCAACTTTCTGTATCCACGAGATCCCATCTTGGGGCCTGTTCCGGAGCTCCGCCGAAGAGGGCCGTCATCACGGAGGGCTTCTACATCATCATAGCCCCTCCGATGAAGTGTGAGTAGTTTACCTCAGACCTTAGGGTCCATAGTTAGTAGCTAGATGGCTTCTTCTCTCTTTTTGGATCTCAATACAAAGCTCTCCCCCTCTCTTGTGGAGATCTATTCGATGTAATCTTATTTTTGCGGTGTGTTTGTTGAGACCGATGAATTGTGGGTTTATGATCAAGTCTATCTATGAATAATATTTGAATCTTCTCTGAAGTATTTTATGTATGATTGGTTATCTTTGCAAGTCTCTTTGAATTATCCGTTTGGTTTGGCCAACTAGATTGGTAGTTCTTGCCATGGGAGAAGTGCTTAGCTTTGGGTTCGATCTTGCGGTGTCCTTTCCCAGTGACAGAAGGGGCAGCAAGGCACGTATTGTATCGTTGCCATCGACGATAACAAGATGGGGTTTATTTCATATTGCATGAATTTATCTCTCTACATCATGTCATCTTGCTTCAGGCATTACTTTGTTTTTAACTTAATACTCTAGATGCATGCTAGATAGCGGTCGATGAGTGGAGTAATAGTAGTAGATGCAGAATCGTTTCGGTCTACTTGTCACGGACGTGATGCCTATATACATGATCATGCCTAGATATTCTCATAACTATGCTCAATTCTGTCAATTGCTCAACAGTAATTTGTTCACCCACCGTAGAATACTTATGCTCTTGAGAGAAGCCACTAGTGAAACTTATGGCCCCCGGGTCTATTCTCATCATATCAATCTCCATCACTTTAATCTTGCTTTGCTTTTTACTTTGCCTCTTACTTTTCACTTTGCATCTTTATACAAAAAATATTATATCTATCAGATCTCACTCTTGTAAGTGACCGTGAAGGGATTGACAACCCCTAATTGCGTTGGTTGCGAGTAGCTATCGCTTTGTGCAGGTACGAGCGACTTGAGTGTGGCCTCCTACTGGATTGATACCTTGGTTCTCAAAAACAGAGGGAAATACTTACGCTACTCTGCTGCATCATCCCTTCCTCTTCGGGGAAAACCAACGCAAGCTCAGGACGTAGCAAGAAGGATTTCTGGCGCCGTTGCCGGGGAGTCTACGCAAAAAGTCAACATACCAAATACCCATCACAATCCCTATCTCTCGCATTACATTATTTGCCATTTGCCACTCGTTTTCCTCTCCCCCACTTCACCCTTGTCGTTTTATTCGCCCTATTTCTCTCTATCCTCCCTCTCTTTTCCGCTTGCCTTTTTGTTTGCTCGTGTGTTAGATTGCTTGTTTGTCGCGATGGCTCAAGATACTACCAATTGTGTGACTTCACCAATACCAATAATAATGATTTCCTTAGCACTCCGATTGCTCCTCTTGCCAATACTGAATCTTGTGAAATCAATACTGCTTTGTTGAATCTTGTTATGAAAGATCAATTCGCTGGCCTTCCTAGTGAAGATGCCGCTACTCATCTGAATAGCTTCGTTAATTTATGTGATATGCAAAAGAAAAAAATGTCGATAATGATGTCATTAAATTGAAGCTATTTCCTTTTTTGCTTAGAGATCGTGCTAAAGCTTGGTTTTCGTCTTTGCCTAAGAATAGTATTGATTCTTGGAACAAGTGCAAAGATGCTTTTATCTCTAAGTATTTCCCTCCCACTAAGATCATCTCTCTTAGAAACGATATTATGAATTTTAAGCAACTTGATCATGAACATGTTTCACAAGCTTGGGAGAGAATGAAATTAATGATACGTAATTGCCCTACTCGTGGTTTGAATTTGTGGATGATTATACAAAAAATTTATGCCAGATTGAATTTTGCTTCTAGAAATCTTTTAGATTCGGCCACGGGAGGCACTTTTATGGAAATCACTTTAGGAGATGCTACTAAACTCCTAGGTAATATTATGGTTAATTATTCTCAATGGCATACTGAAAGATCTTCTAATAAAAAAGTGCATCCGATAGAAAAAATCAATGTTTTGAGTGGAAAGATGGATGAACTTATGAAATTATTTGCTACTAAGAGTGTTTCTTCTGATCCTAATGATATGCCTTTGTCTACTTTGATTGAGAATAACAATGAATCTATGGATGTGAATTTTGTTGGTAGGAATAATTTTGGTAACAACGCCTATAGAGGGAATTTTAATCATAGGCCATATCCTAGTAATCCTTCTAATAATTATGGGAATTCCTAGAACAACTCTTATGGAAATTATAATAAGATGCCCTCTGAATTTGAGAATAGTGTTAAAGAGTTTATGAATTCACAAAAGAATTTTAATGCTTTGCTTGAAGAGAAATTGCTTTAAGTTGATGATTTGGCTAGGAACATTGATAGAATTTCTCTTGAGGTTGATTCTTTAAAGCTTAGATCTATTCCTCCTAAGCATGATATCAATGAGTCTCTCAAAGCCATGAGAATTTCCATTGATGAGTGCAAGGAAAGAACCGCTAGGATGCGTGCTTCCAAAGATGCCTTTATTAAAGCGTGTTCTTCCAATTCCTATGAAAATCAAGATGAAGATCTAAAAGTTATTGATGTGTCCCCTATTAAATCTTTGTTTTGCTATATGAATCTTGATGAAACTGAATATGATCTTCCTTTACGTAGAAGGCGTTCTAAAAATTCGGAGTATTTAGATCTTTATGATGAAATTGATGAAAGTGGGATTGAAAGAAATAAAAATCTATATGTTGCTAAACCCACTATATTGGATTTCAAGGAATTTAATTATGAAAGTTGCTCTTTAATTGATTGTATTTCCTTGTTGCAATCCGTGCTAAATTCTCCACATGCTTATAGTCAACATAAAAGCCATCACCGAACATACTGTTGATGCCTTGATGCAATCTTATGAAGAAAAACTTGAGTTGAAAGATTCTATCCCTAGAAAACTCTATGATGAGTGGGAACCAACTATTAAAATTAAAATTAAAGATCATGAGTTTTATGCTTTGTGTGATTTGGGTGCTAGTGTCTCTACTATTCAGAAGACTTTGTGTGATTTGCTAGATTTCCGTAATTTTGATGATTGCTCTCTAAACTTGCATCTTGTGGATTCTACTATTAAGAAACCTATGGGAAGGATTAACGATGTTCTTATTGTTGCAAATAGGAATTATGTCCCCGTAGATTTCATTGTTCTTGATACAGATTGCAATCCTTCTTGCCCTATTATTCTTGGTAGACCTTTCCTTAGAACGGTTGGTGCGATTATTGATATGAAGGAAGGGAATATTAGATTTCAATTTCCAGTAAAAAAGGGCATGGAACAATTTCCTAGAAAGAAAATAAAATTGCCATATGAAACTATCATGAGAGCCACTTATGGATTGCCTACCAAAGACGGCAATACCTAGATCTATCCTCGCTTTTATGCTTAGCTAGGGGCGTTAAACGATAGCGCTTGTTGGGAGGCAACCCAATTCTATTTTTATTCCTTGATTTTTGCTCCTGTTTAGTAATAAATAATTTAGTTAGCCTCTGTTTTGGTTGTGTTTTTTGTGTTTAATTAGTGTTTGTGCCAAGTAGAACCGTGGGAAGACTTGGGGAAAGTCTTGTTGAACTTGCTGTAAAAAACAGAAACTTTAGCGCTCACGAGAACTGCTGTAATTTTAATTTTAAGAGTGCTATTTACTTAATTCTTTTTGTAGATGATTAATAGATAAATTCCCCACGTCCAGAAATTTATTTTAGAATTTTTGGGGTTCCAGATCTTGTGCTAGCTACAGATTACTACAGACTGTTCTGTTTTTGACAAATTCTGTTTTTCGTGTGTTGTTTGCTTATTTTGATGAATCTATGGTTAGTAAAATAGTTTATAATCCATAGAGAAGTTGGAATACAGTAGGTTTAACACCAATATAAATAAATAATGAGTTCATTACAGTACCTTGAAGTGGTCTTTTGTTTTCTTTCGCTAACGGAGCTCACGAGTTTTCTACTTTAAGTTTTGTGTTGTGAAGTTTTCATGTTTTGGGTGAATTCTTTTGATGGATTATGGAACAAGGAGTGGCAAGAGCCTAAGCTTGGGGATGCCCATGGCACCCCCAAGATAATACAAGGAGACCAAAAAGTTAAAGCTTGGGGATGCCCCGGAAGGCATCCCCTCCTTCGTCCACTTCCATCGGTAATTTACTTGGAGCTATATTTTTATTCACCAACATGATATGTGTTTTGCTTGGAGCGTCTTGTATTATTTCTGTCTTTGTGTTTTAGTATGCCACAATCATCCTTTCTGTACACACCTTTTGAGAGAGCCATACATGAATTAAAATTTGATAGAATACTCTATGTGCTTCACTTATAACTTTTGAGCTATGTAGTTTTGCTCTATGTGCTTCACTTATATCTTTTGAGCGTTATAATTTTGCTCTATGTGCTTCACTTAGATCTTTTAGAGCACGGTGGTGGATTTGTTTTAAAGAAACTATTGATCTCTCATGCTTCACTTAAATTATTTTGAGAGTCTTAATAGCATGGTAATTTTCTTAATAATAACATGCTTGGTATTCAAGATTTGTGAAACTTTCTTTTGAGTGTGTTGAATACTAAGAAAAGTTGGGTGCTTGATAATTGTTTTGAGATATGGAGGTAATAATATCAAAGTCATGCTAGTTGTGTAGTTGTGAATTTGAGAAGTGCTTGTGTTGAAGTTTGCAAGTCCCGTAGCATGCACGTATGGTAAACGTTATGTAACAACTTTGAAACATGAGGTGTTATTTGATTGTCCTCCTTATGAGTGGCGGTTGGGGACGAGCGATGGTCTTTTCCTACCAATCTATCCCCCTAGGAGCATGCGCATAATACTTTGGTTTTTGATGGCTTGTAGATTTTTGCAATAAGTATATGAGTTCTTTATGACTAATGTTTTTTTGACAGGAAGACTGTAAGGGAACCCCCTACAGTATAATTGGTGCAACAAACCCAAATTGCAAGTACCAGGCCATGAACCTGGGTGGGTGGGAAGGCATCAGCCCCTTCCCACCACTAGGCTATGCCTTAGTCTGCTCTTTATGACTAATGTTGAGTCCATGGATTATACGCACTCTCACCCATCCATCATTCCTAGCCTCTACGGTACCGTGCATTGCCCTTTCTCACATCGAGAGTTGGTGCAAACTTCGCCGGTGCATCCAAACCCCGTGATATGATACGCTCTTTCACACATAAACCTCCTTATATCTTCCTCAAAACAGCCACCATACCTACCTATTATGGCATTTCCACAGCCATTCCGAGATATATTGCCATGCAACTTTCCACCATCCAGTTTATCATGACACATTCATCATTGTCATATTGCTTAGCATGATCATGTAGTTGACATAGTATTTGTGGCAAAGCCACCGTTCATAATTTTTTCATACTTGTCACTCTTGATTCATTGCATATCCCAGCACACCGCCGGAGGCATCCATATAGAGTCATACTTTGTTCTAGTATCGACTTGTAATCATTGAGTTATAAATAAATAGAAGTGTGATGATCATCATTCAGTAGAGCATTGTCCCAAAAAAAAGAGAAAGGCCAAAGAAAAAAAAGAAGGCCCAAAAAGAAAAAGAAAGAAAAAGGGGCAATGCAACGATTCCTTTTTTCCACACTTGTGCTTCAAAGTAGCACCATGTTCTTCATATAGAGAGTCTCTTGAGTTATCACTTTCATATACTAGTGGGAATTTTCATTATAGAACTTGGCTTGTATATTCCAACAATGGGCCTCCTCAAGTGCCCTAGGTCTTCATGAGCAAGCAAGTTGGATGCACACCCACTTAGTTTCTTTTGTTGAGCTTTCATACATTTATAGCTCTAGTGCATCCGTTGCATGGCAATCCCTACTCCTTGCATTAACATCAATCGATGGGCATCTCCATAGCCCATTGATTAGCCTCGTTGATGTGAGACTTTCTCCTTTTTGTCTTCTCCACATAACCCCCATCATTCTATTCCACCCATAGTGCTATATCCATGGCTCACGCTCATGTATTGCGTGAAAGTTTATGAGTTTGAAATTATTAAGGTATGCAACAATTGCTTGGCTTGTCATCGAGGTTGTGCATGATGAGAGCATTCTTGTGTGACAAAAATGGAGCATGACTAAACTATATGATTTTGTAGGGATAAACTTTCTTTGGCCATGTTACTTTGAGAAAACATAATTGCTTTGTTGGTTTGCTTGAAGTATTATTATTCTCTATGTCAATATGAACTTTTGTCTTGAATCTTCCTAATCTGAATATTCATACCACAATTAAGAAGATTTGCATTGAAATTATGCCAAGTAGCACTCCGCATCAAAAATTCTCTTTTTATCATTTACCTACTCGAGGACGAGTAGGAATTAAGCTTGGGGATGCCTGATACGTCTCCAGTGTATCTATAATTTTTGATTGCTCCGTGCTATATTATCTACTGTATTGGACTATATTGGGCTTTATTTTCCACTTTTATATTATTTTTGGGACTAACCTATTAACCGGAGGCTCAGCCCAGAATTGCTGTTTTCTGCCTATTTCAGTGTTTCGAAGAAACGGAATATCAAATGGAGTCCAAACAGAATGAAACCTTCGGGAACGTGATTTTCTCACCGAACGTGATCCAGGAGAATTGGACCCTACGCCAAGGCATCAGAGAGGCGGTCACGAGGGTGGGGGGCGCCCCCCCCCTAGGGCGCCCCCCTGCCTCATGGGCCCCTTGGAGCTCCACCAACGTACTTCTTCCTCCTATATATACCTACGTACCCCCAAACAAACAGAAGGGGAGCCAAAAACCTAATTCCACCGCCGCAACTTTCTGTATCCACGAGATCCCATCTTGGGGCCTGTTCCGGAGCTCCACCGGATAGGGATGTCATCATGGAGGACTTCTACATCATCATAGCCCCTCCGATGAAGTGTGAGTAGTTTACCTCAGACCTTCGGGTCCATAGTTAGTAGCTAGATGGCTTCTTCTCTCTTTTTGGATCTCAATACAAAGTTCTCCTCCTCTCTTGTGGAGATCTATTCGATGTAATCTTCTTTTTGCGGTGTGTTTGTTGAGACCGATGAATTGTGGGTTTATGATCAAGTCTATCTATGAATAATATTTGAATCTTCTCTGAATTCTTTTATGTATGATTGGTTATCTTTGCAAGTCTCTTCGAATTATCCGTTTGGTTTGGCCAACTAGATTGGTAGTTCTTGCCATGGGAGAAGTGCTTAGCTTTGGGTTCGATCTTGCAGTGTCCTTTCCCAGTGACAGAAGGGGTAGCAAGGCACGTATTGTATCATTGCCATCGAGGATAACAAGATGGGGTTTATTTCATATTGCATGAATTTATCTCTCTACATCATGTTATCTTACTTAAGGCGTTACTCTGTTTTTAACTTAATACTCTAGATGCATGCTGGATAGCGGTCGATGAGTGGAGTAATAGTAGTAGATGCAGAATCGTTTTGGTCTACTTGTCACGGACGTGATGCCTATATACATGATCATGCCTAGATATTCTCATAACTATGCTCAATTCTGTCAATTGCTCAACAGTAATTTGTTCACCCACCGTAGAATACTTATGCTCGTGAGAGAAGCCACTAGTGAAACTTATGGCCCCCGGGTCTATTCTCATCATATCAATCTCCATCACTTTGATCTTGCTTTGCTTTTTACTTTGCCTCTTACTTTTCACTTTGCATCTTTATACAAAAAATATTATATCTATCAGATCTCACTCTTGTAAGTGACCGTGGAGGGATTGACAACCCCTAATCGCGTTGGTTGCGAGTAGCTATCGCTTTGTGCAGGTACGAGGGACTTGAGTGTGGCCTCCTACTGGATTGATACCTTGGTTCTCAAAAACTGAGGGAAATACTTACACTACTCTGCTGCATCATCCCTTCCTCTTCGGGGAAAACCAACGCAAGCTCAAGACGTAGCATCCATCCTTTTCCGCAAGGACGACAAGGCGCAGTTCGATTGAAGTCTCCATTTCAAGGCTGCATCTCAAACATGAAAGTCACTCCAAGTAGGGAGCAGATTCCAAAAGCAATCACAAGCATATTCAAAAGCAGTTCGGATAAATCCTAAAATTCCAAGCGACAAATCAAAAGTATTCGAGCATCAAGCCCAAAGGAGTTTAATGGTTACAGCAACCACTCGGTATTCCGAGGCAAATTTAAGACAGGTTTAAGTCTCATAGTTTGTTCATTCGGCAGGAGGAGGGCTGGCGGGTTCGATGAATTCGTCCAGGTCGATTCCATCTGCGATCCGAGTGGCAGCAGCGATGAAAGTCTCCATAAAGGACTAGAAGTCGTGCCTTTTGGTGTTGGCGACCTTGATCGCTGCCAGCTTGTCTTCACGAGCTTCCTTGTAGTGGACCCTTACCAAGGACAACGCCACGTCAGCACCACACTGGGTAGAGGACTTCTTCCACTCTTGCACTCGACCAGGAATCTCGTTGAGCCGAGTCATGAGAGATTCGAGGTCATTTTGAAGCTTCGCCCTTGGCCAGAGTGACGAGTCGATCCATGAAACTGCCACCTTTAGACGAGCGAGGTAACTTGTGACGTTGGCGACATGGGATTCCAGTCGAAGCACATTCATGGCAGCCTCGTCGCCGACCGGAGAAACGATAGGGTCTAAGCCCGTCTCGATCCGTCCGATTTCCTCGTCAAAGTTTTGGCAGAATTCTATAGTCAAAGAGTTAGTGAGTCAACTGGATAGGATTAACTTGCAAGCAGTAAAGCAGGCAGATTAAAAGGAGTACCTTCCAGCATAAGATAGAGCTTCTTAGCAAGAGTTCTCAGATAGGCTTCCGTGTCATTTCTCTTATGGACCGCGGACTCCAGCTTCTCATTCAGAGCAATCTTATCCTTCTTCAGACGAGTTACCTCTCGGTTGGACTCATTGAGACAGGACTTCAGCTTGTTCACCTCTCCTTCCAACGCTCCGACCGAAGCCAGCTTCTGGTCTGCAAGGGCAGTCTTATCTTGAGCTTCCTTCTGCGCAGCTACAAGGTCCAAGTCCTTCTTCTCCAGAGCCAACCTCATTTTCTCTGCAAAAGAAGCAATCAGATCAAACAAGAGATCAAAGAAATATCTTAAAAGACGATCGACGTGAACAGTCGACAGGCAGTTACCTTCCATACCAACAGCTTCATCTTGAGCTTTCTTCAGCTTTTGTTGGGCCAGCTCCAAGTCGAGGTTGAGTTGCCTCTGCTTCTCCACAAATTCGGCAAACTTAGAAATGAGAGTACAAGATTTCTACATTAGGTAAAAGACGTGTCAATCGACAAGATCAAAGATTATTTACTTTCGAGTGAATAAAACTTAAAAGTTTACTCAGACCCCAGTCGACTGCCCGCAGTCGACTGCCCGCAGTCAACTGCGGTCTCGGGGACTACACCCAGTGGGTGCACTTGGCGTGCCCCCACTGATTCAGACCCAACTCGACCGGTCCACCCGGGTCAAGTAAAAAAATAAAGAGAAAAGAACTATTCAGACCCCGGCCAACTACCAGCAGTCGACCGCAGTCTCGGGGACTACACCCAGTGGGTGTGCTTGGTGTGCCCCCACTGGTAAAAATCCCATTCGACCGGTCAGCCCGAGTCGAGTGGAAGAAAAGAAATTAAAGTACTCAGACCCCAGCCGACTGCCTGCAGTCGACTACGGTCTCGGGGACTACACCCAGCAGGTGCACTTAGCGTGGCCCCACCGGTTCAGATCCCACTCGCCCAGGCCGAGTGGAAGAGCGCAAATACCGAAGACAACAAAACACCCAGTGGGTGTACAGATTCGATGCAAACAATAAGAGATTGTATGAAAGAAAATATTTCAGGTAGCATATCCTAATAGAACAAGGTCAGTCGAAAGCCTACTTACCTGGACATTGGCTCGGAGAGCCGCGCTGCCATCGTAAGCAGCCTGGCTGTTCTCGTGCACTGTCTTCATCCGCTCCATCATCACGTTAGCCTGACGGATGGCCTCCGCAGCCGCGTCCAACTGACTTTCTGGAACATGGTAGTTGGTGAAGAAGGGGGCAGACGACCCAGGTGCGGCAGCTTGGAGATCCGAAGCATGAGGTTGGACGACTGAAGAAAACACCGGTACAATCAACGGTGCAGGGCGCTCACTCGACAATGGGGCAGCGAAAGTTACAGAGGCCCCACCTGCGTCTTCAGATTGCTGGATGGTTGGTGTTGTCATTGGTCCCTGCTGAGACGTCTTGCCAGCTGCTACTCTTTTGTTCTTTCCGGGCCTAGGGGCCACATCTTCATCATCATCCGGAAGATCGATGACGTTGGGTGGGGCTGCAGATAAATCCGTCGATCCCAAGTGAATCGCCAGAATTTAATCGACCCAATAATCAAGAACAAGATCATGAGAGTTTTACCTGGGTTGGAGGTAAGCGCGTCTTCTATTTCCTCATCTCGGTATTGGTAGGAAGAAGTTCCAAACGTAGCAGCACTGCAAATGTCAACATTCAGTCGATTATGTTCTGTTGCTCGAGTCGACCAAAAGACCGAGTCAGATGATTACTCGGAGATGGTGGGGATGGTCACTTTGATTCTGGACAAAGCCTTCGGTGGTTTGGAGGAGGTGGCCTTCAATGCTTTTGTCACAGGAGGCGGCGCAATATTGAGTTGTTTCGATACCTTCTCAGTCGGCACCGGGGAAGACGTCTGAGGGCGCTTCAAAGATGGCCCAGTCGGTGCGGCCGCCAGGTCAGGGGTGCTCGCCGGGTCATGAGCGTGCTTAGACCTCCTCTCTCTGTGAGGAGGCGAGTCGACCTCTTCTTCATCACTCGAGTCGTCGCTCTCTCGTCCTCCTCTGCATCCGAGTGCCACTCGCCACTCTTGCCCCCGCTCGCCCCTTCCTCGACATTTTGCTCCTGCACTCCATTGGGCATCGAGTGCATATCAATAAGAGCCTGAAAAGACAATGAACAAAATAAAGGCAATCGACCGTCAACAAGATGTTACACAGTGAATCAAGAAGATACTTGACAATGCAGAATCATACCTGTTCCGGCTGGCGCAAATGGTCGAATGGAATCACCCTCCTAGACCCCCGGGGATTATCTTTGTTGTCGGTGATTCCTATCAGCCACTTCTCCATCGTGTCTTCACTAACGTCCTCCGGGTGGATCCGAGTGGAGTCCTCGAGTCCCGAGTACATCCACATCGGATGGTCATGGGCTTGGAGTGGTTGGATGCATCGACTGAGAAAGACCTCTAGCAGGTCCATACCAGTCACTCCGTCGTGGACAAGTTGGACGACCCGCTCGACCAACACCTTCACCTGCGCCTTCTCTTCCGGGATCACCCTCAAGGAGGAGGGCTTCTCAACTCGAGCCAAGGAAAAGGGGGAAGTCCAGTCGACTGACCCGGGGTCGGCTGGTCCTTGCAGTAAAACCAGGTCGACTGCCAGCCCCGGACCGAGTCGAGAAGGATCATAGCTGGGAAGATGCTCTTGTTCCTCATTTGGATTCCAAGGCCCCCACACATATGTATCACGTGCGTCCTCTCGTCACTCGGGTTGGCCTTCTTGACCGACTGGGAGCGACATGTGAATATGTGCTTGAAGAGGCCCCAGTGCGGTCGACAACCCAAGAAATTTTTGCACATTGACATGAAGACAGCAAGGTACACGATGGTGTTTGGAGTAAAGTGGTGGAGTTGAGCCCCGAAGAAGTTCAAAAAAACCACGAAAGAAAGGGTGGGGAGGCAAAGAAAACTCGCGGTCGACATGAGTGGCGAGGAGAACGCACTCACCCTCCTGCGGCCGCGGCTCGGTCTCGTTCCCCGGGAGTCGTGCCGATTCGTGGGGGATCAGTCCCCCCTCAACCAGATCATCGAGGTCGTCTTGGCTGATCATCGAGCGGATCCAGTCGCCCTGGATCCAGCCCAGCGGCAGGCCGGACCTTGATGAGGATCCACCTCGGCTGGTCCTCTTTCCTTTCGCCTTCGCCATCGCCTTCTTTGCGCGCTCCAATGCCACCGTCTTCTCCTTCCCCATGGCAGCGAATCGAGTCCGAGCGGGGCTACGAAGCCAAGAGTGGAAGCGGGAGCAACGGAGAAATCTGAGGAAGAACAAGGAGAATGAGGGCACACTGTTCAAAATCCCGATCCGGTGCCTTTTATAAGGACACTTCCGAGTGACTGACTTGTACGCCCGGACGATCTTATCAAATCCCGCAACAGTCGCGTGCACGATACGTGGCAAAAAAGGTGGCGCGGGAATCGAGGCGGCCTATCTAATCCATCCCGATTATCACGGCCTCACCCGTCCGGCGCGCTTCCCAAAATTCGAATCCCATGAAATCCGCGGATAGCAGAACAACTTATCAGATGGAAGACATCCTCCACATCATCACTCGAAACTCTTCAGTAAAAGTTCACTCGACAAAAGCTAAGAATGGATCAAGGCGACTGAAAAATAAGTTGGTATCGTCACCTCAGTTCATTGATCCAGAACAAGATATACTCATAACACGAAAAATGAGTCGGAAGTGATCTCAACTCCTTCCTCACTCAAACCCTGATCCATTCGGGGGTTAATGATGAAGCTATGTACCTAGGGTAGGGTCATGGATCTGTCAAGATACCCTCCCCAAGGACATCTCTAAAGGAACCAGGAGCATTCGAAGAAAAATCATCATCCACTCGACCATGAAGCTATGTTCCACTCGACAATCTTGAAGACACTCGACCGTGTAGATAATCACTCGACTACCAGAAGATCTAGAGCCACTCCACTCTGCAACGGTCGGGAATTAAGTCATAGCTTTAATGGTCATTATGTATCTTTATTGCAGGCATTACCAGCAACGTCTCCATCTTTATGTACCTTAAACCCTTGGTAACTGAGGGCGGGAGGGGTCTGGCGAACTCTATATAAGCCACCCCTCCTCAGGGACAAGGGTTCGCACCCTCTGTAATACACACGCATATAATCCAGTCGACCGCCTCCGGGCTCCGAGACGTAGGGATGTTACTTCCTCCGAGAAGGGCCTGAACTCGTAAAACTCGCGTGTACAACTCCTCCATAGCTAGGATCTTGCCTCTACATCCCTACCCCCCATTCCACTATCAGACTTAGAACCACGACATGCGCGGCTCCAGAGGGCTGCTCGCCTCCACCCCTCGCGTGCGCTGCCGTGGCGCCTGCCAGGCCCTTCCCCTCCATCGGGGTCACTGTCGGTTTGGTCGACGCCCCACAGGCCGCTGCGGCCCTTCCAACTGCCACCACGCCCGTCGGTCACCAACCCCCGCCTTGACCGCCGTCGCCCTTTGCCTGCAAGTCGCTGCCGCCGGGACGGACGCGGGAGACGGGACGGACGCGGGGGCAGAGGAGGAGAGAAGTGGAGGGGGCCGAGGAGGGGAGAAGTGGAGGGGACGAGCTCTCTCCGTGTTGCTACAGTGGCGAATAAAAGGAGACGTGGCTGGTGCCGCTAGTTGGGCGCACTAGCTCATCCTTTATATGTTCAATGAGAGAATACATCCTAGTCAGAAGCATGATTTGCATGATGGAACATGCTAGTAGAATATAATACCCCAAAGGAGGATTTGTTATACAAGGATTATTTTATTCAAAGTAGTACATGTAGTGTAACCAAGGACTGACCAATGCTCGCTATTGCCAGTGTTTTTACCATAAAGAAATGACCACTTGGGTCTTGGTATATGGGGCAATTTCGATAGCGATCTTGACCTGTAATGAACTTTGCAACATGTACGTCACATAGGGCATCTCCAATGCCGGGTCGCATAGCGCCCGATGTCCGGGTTGTTCGAGCCATTTTTGTTATCCAACGATGTTGCATATGTCTGCAGATGTGTCCAAGTGTTGAATTCTCGCAAACCGGCACTTAACCCGGGTGAGGTTGGCGGGCGTCCAGACCCATGCCATGTACATATCAGACTACGTGATCCCACCCAAAAGCATCGTCACATGTACCGCGGATTGCAGCGTGTCCCGTTCTCGAACTTTTGTCACGCAATCTTGCGTGGATGCTGCTCCCGAGAGGACTCGACGAGATGATGTCAGTCAAAGGCGACGTGATGGAATGATAGGGCGGCGCCGCTTCAATGCGGACGTGGCGATCGAGAAGTTTACTTCGGCCACTGCGCTGCATTAAAGTGGCATTTGTTCGCCTGCTCCGGCTATATAGGCAGAGCTCTAGCGCCGGCCAAAACTCATCTCCTCTCACACCCATACTCTTCCCCCTAGCTCCTCTCCTCCTACTCACCACCATCGCCTATCCTTTCCTCAACCATGGTGAGTCCGGCCAGAGCGGCTGTTCTCGGCGCCTGCGGGGGGTTCTGACTCTCCCTATAGATTGTGACATCGTACCGCTCTGGTCGTGGAATTGTCACGACAGATGTCCTAGTGTGAGGACTTAGTCGTGAGGCCAACGCATCTTTGTAGTAGCTTGAGAGGGGTTGAGCGGGACGAGAGACGCAGGGCGGATCAACGCACAAGACAAGGATTTAGACAGCTTCGGGCCCCGGAAAACATCATCCAGTAATAGCCCTACATGCTGTTTGTGGCTAGATCTCATTATGCTCATGAGAGAGTCGCCGCATAAGCCGGCTCCCCCTTTGTGTTTAGCCCTAGAGATTGTTTCTTGTCCCTCTTGGGGTGCCCTGCCCCTCCTTATATATGTTGAAGGGGCGGGTTACATGACTAGTCCTATTAGGATTAGGATTACTCTATTACAAGTGGAGTCCTAGTCTTGCTTCCTTTGTAAGAGAATATTCCTTATGCCTTTCCTCTTAAGCCGGCCCACCATAACATGAGTCGGTCTTCTGGGCCTTGGGCCTTGTCATCCATCTGAAACACCCGCCGGGTCACCAATGAGTCTTCAGGCTCGTGAGTCGTCACACCAGTGAACCGTCAGACACGTGAGTCGCCAATCCTCTGGCGGGATACCAATGAAACGCCAAGTCCGGCCGGGTCATACCACGGGTTATATCCCCGACATTAGCCCCGAGTTTAATTTGGATTTATCCATGTTAAACTGATATGCAATATAAACACAAGAGCAAATTTGACAGGTTGTGATCCGGGTTAAATATTCTTGTAAGCTGGCACCTGATCATCCTTAAGTCTTTGACATTTTCTCCTGGAAAATCTGGGTCAATAGGCCAGCTTCACAATCCATTTGCTGACATTGTCTCTTGTAAAGAAATATTATAAGAAATAATCCATTTGAGTCGGCCTTCAGTGCTCTGACTTGAAAAAAATATTGGTCTTGAAATATTCAACTGATATTCAGCCGGCTTAAAGATGTAGATCTTGCCGATTTATGATTGCCAAAATTGTCGGGTTATAAACAAATGATGCCGGGTCATGTAATTGTTGCTGATGCTCGGTCATAGTTATTGGTGACACCGAGTCATGATTGTTGGTGACGCCGGGTCAATCTGGTTTGCTTAAAACTGAAAATTGGAAGATATTTCTCCCTTATATCCATATTACCTGTAGCGCCCAAGTCTTGAGCAGAAACAAAGTGATGACTTAAGACTTCCTTCAATATAAATACTGCCACTTTGAAGAAATCCATGTTGTTCATCTTAGTCACTAGTAAAGACTGAATACTCCATATATGTAGCCCCCAAGTGACGGGTTGTCATGCTTGCAGCAACCTGGGACTTGTAATTGCCTTATACTCATAAAAACTTCAACTAGTGTAGCCCCCAAGGGCCGGGTCATTATGCAATAATGAGCAGGAACTTTATAAATATGATCATATAGACTTGAACAACAACGTGTAGCCCCCAAGGGCCGGCTCAGTAAGATAATATTGAGCCGGGACTTTATATATACTTCTTTGAAAAGAACCTCATATGATGTAACCCACATCATGGGGCTTCAACCCACGTCCACAAGGTTAAGAGCTTTGTGCTTTACCAACTGAGCAGTGGATCCTTCAATATAATGGAATAAAACTTGTGTACCTTGAATTGTTGACAGGAGCAATTGGTAGCCCCCAAGGGCCGGCTCATTATAATGTGATGAGTCGGGTCTTCAATAAGGCCAGTAAAAATGACTTTGCATTAGCCCCCAAGTGCCATAGTGCATGCTGGCGGTGACATGGGACTTGCATATTTGATGTGATCTCAACTTGAATAATGTAGCCCCCAAGTGCCGGGTCGTAAGCCTGCAGCGACTCGGGACTATTCCCTCCATTGTAAAAATAAATCATGTCCATTAATAAAATAATAACCATTGCGCTAAAGCGACTTTGAAGATCTCCATCATAATATTGGCTATTGATAACCATAATAAAAATCCAGCCATATTGGCTATTAAAGATTTGAATAATATAATCCGGTTTGGAAAACCGGTTCCTGTGATATTGAATCATACTGCCGGTTTAGGATACCTGTGCAGTAAGGGTGATAACCCAATCCTTAGAAGCCACTCACTTCCAAATGTATGATGTTTGTCATATGTTGGCGACTTATCGTCCAAAACCAAGCCGAGTTAAATTTAAATCACACTTATACTTAGATCTAAACAAAAAAGTCTGAAGACAAAATCAAAGATTGTTTTCAAAAAACTTAAGCAAAATAGAAAGAAAAAATCGAGGCTTCTGATTCGAATACGATCAGTAAACCATTCCAAAGGGTTAAGCTAGGATTCAAATACGATCATGTAGCCCCCAGTGGCTTTGGCAGTGTGCCGATCAAGAGGGTATCAACAGCTATGTTCTCTTTGGTTCGAATACGACCTAGGTTTGAAAAAGAAGCCCCCAAATGACCTTGAGAGGTTTTTAACGACCCTGATTCGAATACGATCCAAGTCGGACCCAAAAGGGGTTAAGCTATGATTCGTATACGATCAAGAAGCCCCCTAGTGGGTTTGGCATTGCGCCGATCAAGAGGGTACCGACAGCTATGTTCTCTTTGGTTTGAATACGACCTATGTTTGAACAGGAAGCCCCCAAATGACCTGTAACTGTGGCTATGAGCCGGATCAAAGGGTAATCATAGCTTTAGCTCAATAAGACGGAAGCCCCCAAGTGATATATTTCTGAGCTGTGCTCGCCGGGTGCCTATGTTTGAGTTGTGTTGTGCAATAAACTCTCTTTGGTCCCAGTAATTTTTTTTCTGAAAACTCGAACTTGCGAGAGATGAATTCTTTTTAAACCGGAATTTCAAACCGGATATTGAGAGCTTCAAAGCTTTGCGGGAGACAGGTTTACCTTGAGCCGGATTTTAAACTGGTATTCTTCATTTTGAACCGGAAATTTTCTGATGGCCTTTAAATTCTTATCAATATAGCAGTAGTCTCCGGGGCCAGGTTTATTTTTTCCCTTTAATGACCCGGAGTTCTGGATTATTGATACTGGCCAATTTTGCCAAGGCATGCCATTGTAGCCCCCGAGTCTTAAGGCGACTCAAGGAGTTGTCTTGAGATTCTCCATATTTTACCGTGATGTAACCGGTATGAGTCATTCAATAGCTCGGTAATATAACAATCCCTTTTGCAGCAGACAACTTGTCCTGCATTAAAGGACTTGCAAACTAGAGTAATTTCTCTTTTAAAGAAATCAATATATAATATAAAACTATATTGGATGGATTTCACCTGATACGTTAGGCCAGTTGTCGGTGTCAAAACCGGCGGATCTCGGGTAGGGGGTCCCGAACTGTGCGTCTAAGGTCGATGGTAACAGGAGACAGGGGACACGATGTTTACCCAGGTTCGGGCCCTCTCAATGGAGGTAATACCCTACTTCCTGCTTGATTGATCTTGATGATATGAGTATTACAAGAGTTGATCTACCACGAGATCGTAGAGGCTAAACCCTAGAAGCTAGCCTATGATTATGATTGTTGTTTTTATCGACTAGCCTGGCCCTGGTTTATATAATGCACCAGAGGCCTAGGATAACAAGAGTCCTAGCCGAATACGTCGGCGGGGAGGAGTCCTTGTCTTGACCACCAAGTCTTGTGGAATCTTCCTGGTATGCGACAGCTGTTCGAACTGGCCCATGAGTATACGGCCATGGGGGTCCTCGGCCCAATCTAACTGACCCGGAGACGGCGTGGTGAGTACCCCCCCCCCCCAGTCCAGGACACCGTCAGTAGCCCCCTAAACCAGTCTTCAAGTTGGGGAAGCTCCTCGATTCTTCTGAACTGTTCTTCATCTTCGGTCGTCGGTCTTGAAAACTGGTTCAACAAATCTTCTTCAATCTTGAGGATCACCAACGTGCATCCGAAGAGTTTATACGTCGGGTATACGAGGAGCCCCTTTAAGTTTTCGGCCTTTATCAATGCCTTGTTATTTTTATGCCACGCATCGGGTTTGAAGTTGTTCCCGGGATTCAGCGCCCTCTTGCGTCCGACCTCCAACGCTGGACTGCATTCGAGGTATCTTTTGTAGACGAGCACCAACGCCGGAATGTATCCAAGCTCCAACGCCGGACTATGTCCAAGCTCCAACGCCGGACTGTATCCGAGCTCCAATGTCGGACTATATCCGAGGTGTCATAAATAACCTTGGTTCAAAAAGGTTGAAGGAGTTTAGCCGAGCTTAATGCTGGAAATGCCCTCTACGGAGCCAGCCACTAGCGCCCGTGCTTTATGCCAGACTGCTTCCGAGGTGGTGCACCACCCTGACTATGGGCTGATTTTTTGTCAATATTTTTTATCGGTGCAATTTATTCTCTACCAAGATATATAGCTAGTAGCCCTCAAGGTGTGTATCGGTCTAAAACCCGAGATGCACCTGAAGGATGACATAAGACCGCTAATCCCAGTAGCCGGTGAGACTTAGGTTGATTTGCAAAATCGGTCTGAGGATCAACTCCTAGCTTGGCAGAATACTTCGGGACACAAAAGGCAGTGTGCAGAGTCCTCGAGACTCAGGTTGGGTGCGGCCGACCAACCTGAGGATCATAATATCCTCGAAAACTATGTTGCACTTAAATTTTCTGCACTGGATTGCCGATGCAGTAGCCCCCGAGACACTGGTCGGGTGGCAACACCAGATCAGGGGATCGATGCGCCCCTTTAATATTAGTAAATTATAAGCCCGAAGCCCAGTAGCCCCCGAGCCTTAATGCGGGCACGGGTGGCTGAATTAAGGATCGATATCCAGAGTAAAATCACAAATTATGTGTAATGATTCTATGTATCCAAGTACTTCACATCATTAATGCTCGGATCCGCATTGTACAAAACTTTGTTGAACGACCATCGGCTTCCACCTCCTTGGCCAGTAGCCGAGGAGTGTTTGTCCTACTTTATAAAGCCTTTATGAGGGCAAAGATTTACGAAAAACAAGGAAATCTGGCCATATAGTTTTATAAACAAAGGTACGCAGAGAGATATGTTATATTACTGTTTAACATAATAAATGTCTTCCAAAGAAAATAGTCCCACTATCAGTTCCTTTCTTTGGGTTGTCATGCTAAGCATGATCATGAAACCTCAGCTCTAATGTAAGAGCAAAATATTGAGGATTTTGTTTGGGAGGCCAGTTACTAGCCCCCGGTAGTGTTCGGCGACATTCGAGGTCAAGCCGTAAACACTTCGGCCAATGTTATGAATGGCCCGTCATTTAACACAGTCATCGGATCGCTGACCAGTTTACTCTTATTGTGATAGTCAGTTTTCGGCTTTCTCCACTGAGGTGCTTAACCATGTGAGCTGGAAGCACAATCGCAGTGGTTCTCCCTTTGCACACCTAGCCGCACAAAGCAGAATGTAGGAGGAAAGCGCAGGAGCCGAGTAACCCAACTATTGACCGAACACAATTCGAAACCAATGCATATTTAGCAATATCCGAGAATGTTTTTGCCGAATCTCTAAAGGTGTCCGGCGTTGCACTATGATTCTTGTGTTTTGTGCTTCTGTCGTGCATTAATATGACACATCCGATCTCAAGACTTCAAGCAGGTCAGCCTATGGCTGCAGCCTCCTATCCCGAAGGCGGAGTGCTACTCGTCAGACCAATTTAGCGAACTGAACTCGAGCGGTCACTAGAGAGAAAATGGGTTATCTGGTTATTGACCACACACTCGCATCGAAAAAGGAGTGATAAAATATATTTTTTGCAACGACTAGGAAGAAAACACATTTACTATAAAATAACTCCTATAGATTTTAAGAGCCCCCAAGTGACTTGGGTAAAAAAAATTTATGTATAATGATTGTATGTACCGAAGTACTTATATCATATCTGTGTTCACCCGAACTTTAAACGCGTCTTAACCGACCGTCGGCTTCTCCCTCTTCGGCCAAGGGCCGAAAAGTGTCATGTACTCCACCTGTCGAGAGTACCGATGGTGTTTCCGATGACCAGGCAATCAGGCCATAAGGCTGTAACAGACAAAGCGCGCTCAAGGAACTTATGCTATATTACTAACGAAGTGTAAGAAGCATCTTCGAAGAAAATAGTACCCCCACCGATACCTTTCTTCGGTGCTCATTATTACTATGAGACTTGTGCAATAGATTTTTTGTACTCATGAGTTCTGTTGTGTGCCGACCATGATTGAAAACAATAAGAGAGCTAGCCTTCGGCTTCACCCAGTCTGAGGTTAGAGCTCGGATGACCCGGTCGTGACAATCGCAGAGGTGCTCCCTTTACTCCCTAGCCAAACAATCGGGAATGTAGGGGTAAGCACAGGAGCCAGGCAACCCAGCTTGCGGAACACTTAAGTCAATATGGTGCATATTGTGGCGTAATACACGAACAAGGAACGAAGCCGTACAAGTATAATCATATGCAAGAGGAAAAGCTTCATGAAGGAAGCCCCCAAGTAAACGGGGTATCTGAATTTGCTTTCATGCCCTTTTTTGACAAAGAATTTTGTCAAAGACAATTTTTTGCCAAAAAGTATAATGCTTGGTCGAACCGAACAAAATTTAAAACTGAAAGTTTTTGAGCATGCAAGCGACTTAGCTGGTTAATGTGCTCGATGTTGATGACGCAGGCCGAGATTGTGGCGGGACGAGCTCCCAGCCCCAAAGCCAGTCCCGAGATGTCCGAGTAGAGAGCTCAGCTTGATTAAGTGGTGACGCAGCATAGTCGGTGGGCGAGGTGAAAACCCCAGTCCTACCGCGGCGACAGAGCAGGCCAGCAGTGTGACGCCGAAGCTCCAGCGTGTGTTAATGAAGTGATGACGAAGCCCCCGGTCAGCCAAGGTGACGTGGTGCATCAGTATGCCGAGGTGACAGTGCTGCCCGGCCCGGATTATCTACCTGTGCACGGAAAATAGTGCAAGCCGTAGATAATAGGAATAATAAAAAAATCTTACATAATTAATAATTAACGCAAAGTGAGTAATAAAAGAAATATGGCAGGGGCGCTGAACACTCGATGAGGGAGAGCTGTCTCGGCAATGCCGAAGTCCCCGAGGCAACCGAACACGTCGGTATGGCAACACGACAAACAAGGTGATCACGTGAGCCGATTGAGACGACGGCGTCGGCTTGCCGAAGAGACCACATGACGCAGTCGAAGTTGATCACCTACACACATAAAATAGTGCGGTCCAAAAATGATAGTTGCTTTTTGCAAAAAATAATTTATTGAAAAAGATGTGGCCTGGCGCCGAAGTCATGTCGATGTAGGGAGTCGGCGTGACGCGGTGAAGGCGTGGCCAAGCCCGAATTTGCAGGCCGGTGTGAGTTCTGGATGCGGCATTCGCCGAACTGTATACGGAAACTGACCAAACCGCTACGCCATCGTTGTTAATGCGGCCACCATTTGATAGACCTGTGTATAGATGATGAAAAAAACCCGAGTAATAATTCCTTGGGAAAAATAAACCCAGACAAGAAAAAATACTGGGATTAATAGCACTTGGTTTGTCTGTTGTAGCAATCTGAAGAAAGGTTACTCCCAAACATGGGACTTGATCCGCACACACATTGCCTGATGGGTGATGAAGCGGTGGCATGGCGATGTTGGCAAAGGTTGGCTCGCCGAGGAAAAGCCTGTGGTCCAGCTAATGTGATGAGGCTGGTCGGGTGGTGACGCCGAGGTCTCCGAAATAAGTTGATGAAGAGATGGTGAAGCCCTCGGTCTAGCCGAGGAGACGGAGCAGGTCGGTAAGGAGACGTTGCAGCTGCCATGTCAGCCGAGGTGTTGAAGCAGTTCAGTGTGATGGACATCGGCTTGAAGAAGCAACAGTGCGGCCATGCCGACACGGGTCGTAACTTATGACGCGGTCAATGCCGGTTTGATGAAGTGACCATGCGGCGATGCCTGTGTGCCCGCTCCGTGTAATCCATGGGCGGTGATGTTGGTGATGATTTATCCTTCGCGATGCCGAACTCTTGTTCGCCTTGCCGAGATGATGATCGAAGGAGTTGAGCTCGGCTCAATAAAGCGGTGACATGTCTAGCGCAGGTTGGCAGCCGTGGAGCAATATTGCCGGACTGGTTTGACACCAGCATGATGGTGAAGATCATGTTACAAAGATTTTAAATTTAGTGGGATGTGTTCGGGAACAAAACACAATACCCCATACAAAACTTCCTTCCAAAAGGATGTCCGAAATCCCGTTCATAAAAAAGACGAACTCGGGTCGGATTCGTTTTCGCGCAGAAAACAGATCCGAAAAGTGATGCACTAATAGGAAGGTTCCCGAAGTTTGGACGGTCGGATCGAGCTGAAATTTTGAGGGGTAGTAGATATAGGAATTCCACAGCCGATAAATGGTTGGATCTTCCAAAGGACGTCCGAGCTAGAAGATGGACACCATGCCCTAAACTCGTCCAGGTTCCCGTCCAGATTTGACAGGGCTCCGGTATATCGCGGATTGCCAGAGATTCCTCCAACGGAACTCGACGAATTTTTCCAGGGTTGTTGTAGACTCAATTCCGCACAATCCCACCAAAGCAATCGTCAAACCGATACTCGAGGAGGTGGTGGCGGCAGATACGAGTTTGCTGTCCAGAAAAACAGCACGGTCGCTCGAGGGCAATGTTGATGTTGAGCCCCCGAGCTCCATGGATGATTCCTCCATGCTCTTGATAGAGATTGGAGTTGATGTTTGATGAAGGCCCTCGTCCAAACATAGTGATCCGAACATGGGGCGCGGTTCTTGGTCGAACCAAGGTGACCAGTCGAGCTGGTGACGAAGATGCCGAAGTCCCAGTTGATCTGCAGGCGAGCCATCGATCTTTTGCCGAACACATAGCGGAACTCTCAATGAAAGCACCAATGTCGGTGTCAAAACCGGCGGATCTCGGGTAGGGGGTCCCGAATTGTGCTTCTAAGGTCGATGGTAACAGGAGACAGGGGACACGATGTTTACCCAGGTTCGGGCCCTCTCGATGGAGGTAATACCCTACTTCCTGCTTGATTGATCTTGATGATATGAGTATTACAAGAGTTGATCTACCACGAGATCATAGAGGCTAAACCCTAGAAGCTATCCTATGATTATGATTGTTGTTTTTATCGACTAGCCTGACCCTGGTTTATATAATGCACCAGAGGCCTAGGATAACAAGAGTCCTAGCCGAATACGTCGGCGGGGAGGAGTCCTTGTCTTGACCACCAAGTCTTGTGGAATCTTCCTGGTATGCGGTAGCTGTCCGAACTAGCCCATGAGTATACGGCCATGGGGGTCATCGGCCCAATCTAACTGACTGGGAGATAGCATGGTGAGTACCCCCTAGTCCAGGACACCGTCATCAGTAATTATCACCGCGGGAGCAGACAGATGAGTCGGACACGGCATTGTAAGCCGGCGCGGACGGGAGAGTCGGCCGCGGCGTTGTAAGCCGGCGCAGACAAGAGAGTCGACCGCGGCGTTGGAAACGGCACGGACGCGGGTGAGTTAGCCGCGGGCACGAACGACGAGTCAGTCGCATGTGTTGATGTAGCGGGGGCGGCGACTTACTCACGTATCACTAGTAGAAAAGAGGGCTTTGGTTCAGGCCGGGTCACCCCATTACTCGCGGTTCAGTCTAGAACCGGGACCAATGGGGGCGTTGGTCCTGGTTCGTGAGGCCAGGGGCCTGCCGGGCCTCATGGGGGCATTGGTCCCAGTTCGTCTGGCCCCTTTGGTCCCGGTTGGTGGGACGAACCGGGACCAATGGGCCTCGCTCCTGGCCCACCACCATTGGTCCCGGTTGGTGGCTTGAACCGGGACCACAGGATTCCCTTTGGTCCCGGTTCATGCCACGAACCGGGACCAATGAGGTGCCTATATATACCCCTCGCCCGCGAGCAGAGCACCCCAGTGCTATGTTTTTCTTTGGCCAGCGAGGGGAGGGCTTTGTGGTGCTCTAGCTCACCTCATATGCACATGAGGTGTTCGATGAAATGCCCGAGCCACACTAGTTAAGCTTTCTCCTCTCGAAGCTCGACCTCAAATCTCCATTTTCCTCAAGATTTGTCTAGGTTTAGCGGCCCGTCACGTCCCATTCCCGTCTTCACCGCCGTCGATCGCCCGCACCGATCTCGTGCCGGCACCACCGTGGTGAGCCTCTTGTTCTTATCTTCTATCTAAAAGAAAAAAATCTTACTTTAGATAGATACTTGTCTAATTTTCTTACTTTTATTATTGCTTGTTATTATATAGTGCGATGGTGTATCCGCCCCCGTCGGCCCTCGTCCTGGCTATGATTCA
Organism: Triticum urartu; assembly: GCF_003073215.2. Classification (NCBI taxonomy): domain Eukaryota; kingdom Viridiplantae; phylum Streptophyta; class Magnoliopsida; order Poales; family Poaceae; genus Triticum; species Triticum urartu. Next base: position 202,156,616 of record NC_053025.1, on the reverse strand, counting down.
GATGTGGTATATTATCTTTTTATAACTATTTGGTTCATTTATTGTTTATGACAATTATGCCGACCAAGGTGACATAGATTTTATTTATCTAGGAGGTAGTTGAACCGGAAATTCCAACCGACCCTATTGTCGAGAGGTTAAATTTAGTTGAAGAAGAAAACAATTACTTGAAGGAAAAATAAAAAAATTAAGGAGGACAAGATGATATTGGAGTTGCATGTTGCGGATGTCGTCGATGATCACAAGATCAAGATGGATGCAATGCGGTTGAAGATGAGAAAGATTAGAAAATATGCCATTCATACCGAGGCTTGGTATCATTATGCTGTTGGATCAATTGTTACCTTGGTTGTGATTATGATCGCATTTGTTTTCGCATTGAAATGTTTTACATAGTTTCAATGTATGGTTTAATTAATTAGATGCTCTGGAGAGCTATATGTTGTTAGATGAGAACTATGTATGTACTTTGGTTTTAATGTGATGATGAACTTCTATTAATTTGGTCACTTAATTATCTACTCATGATGTTTTGTAATGGTTTTTGACACACTTAATTATATATAATGCACGCAGATGAACCGGGAATGGATGTAGGGTGACAGACACACCTCCGAGTACATTAAGTGCGTGCATGATTTTCTCGAAGTGGCTGAGGCAAACAAGCAGAATGGTTTTATGTGTTGTCCATGCCCTAAATGTGGGAATACGAAGTCTTACTCTGACCGAAAAATCCTTCACACCCAGCTGCTTTACAATGGTTTCATGCCACACTATAATGTTTGGACGAGGCACGAAGAAATAGGGGTTATGATGGAAGACGGCGAAGAAGAAGAGGACGATGACAACTATGTGCCCCCTGAATACGGTGATGCTGCAACGGGGGAAGCTGCTGAAGATCAAGAGGAACCAGACGATGTGCCCAATGATGCTGCAACGGGGGAAGCTGCTGAAGATCATGAGGAACCAGACGATGTGCCCGATGATGATGATCTCTGCTGGTCATTGTCGATGCAAGGACGCAATGCGAAAGTCAAAAGGAGAAGTTGAAGTTCGATCGCATGTTAGAGGATCACAAAAAAGGGTTGTACCCCAATTGCGAAGATGGCAACACAAAGCTCGGTACCGTACTGGAATTGCTGTAGTGGAAGGCAGAGAATGTTGTGCCTGACAAAGGATTTGAGAAGCTACTGAAAATATTGAAGAAGAAGCTTCCAAAGGATAACGAATTGCCCGATAGTACATACGCAACAAAGAAGGTCGTATGCCCTCTAGGATTGGAGGTGCGGAAGATACATGCATGCCCTAATGACTGCATCCTCTACCGCGGTGCGTACAAGGATCTGAATGCATGCCCGGTATGCAGTGCATTGCGGTATAAGATCAGACGAGATAACCCTGGTGATGTTGACGGCGAGCCCCCCAGGAAGAGGGTTCCTGCGAAGGTGATGTGGTATGCTCCTATAATACCACGGTTGAAACGTCTGTTCAGAAACGAAGAGCATGCCAAGTTGATGTGATGGCACAGTGAGGACCGTAAGAAAGACGGGAAGTTGAGAGCACCCGCTGATGGGTCGCAGTGGAGAAAAATCGAGAGAAAGTATTGGCCTGAGTTTGCAAGTGACCCAAGGAACGTATGGTTTGGTTTAAGCGTGGATGGCATTAATCCTTTCGGGGAGCAGAGCAGCAATCACAGCACCTGGCCCATGACTCTATGTATGTATAACCTTCCTCCTTGGATGTGCATGAAGCGGAAGTTCATTATGATGCCAATTCTCATCCAAGGCCCTAAGCAACCCGGCAACGACATTGATGTGTTCCTAAGGCCATTAGTTGAAGAACTTTTACAGCTGTGGAATGGAAACGGTGTACGTACGTGGGATGAGCACAAACAAGAGGAATTTAACCTGCACGTGTTGCTGTTTGTAACCATCAACGATTGGCCCGCTCTCAGTAACCTTTCAGGACAGACAAACAAGGGATACCACGCATGCACGCACTGTTTAGAAGAAACTGAAAGTATATACCTGGACAAATGCAGGAAGAATGTGTACCTGGGCCATCGTCGATTTCTTCCAACCAACCATCAATGTCGAAAGAAAGGCAAGCATTTCAAAGGCGAGGCAGATCACCGGAAGAAGCCCGTCATGCGTACCGGTGATCACACACTTGCTATGGTCAATGATTTACACGTAATCTTCGGAAAGGGTCCCGGCGGACTAGCTGTTCCGAATGACGCTGAGGGACACGCACCCATGTGGAAGAAGAAATCTATATTTTGGGACCTACCTTACTAGAAAGTCCTAGAGGTCCGCTCTTCAATCGACGTGATGCACGTGACGAAGAACCTTTGCGTGAACCTGCTAGACTTCTTGGGCGTGTATGGGAAGACAAAAGATACACCTGAGGCATGGGAGGACCTGCAACGTTTGCACGAAAAAGACGGCATGCCTCCGAAGTAGTATAAAGGTCCTGCCAGCTACGCTCTTACAAAAGAAGAGAAAGAAATCTTCTTTAAATGCTTGCTCAGTATGAAGGTCACGACTGGCTTCTCGTCGAATATAAATGGAATAATAAATATGCCAGAGAAAAAGTTCCAGAACCTAAAGTCTCATGACTGCCACGTGATTATGACGCAATTGCTTCCAGTTGCATTGAGGGGGCTTCTACCAGAAAATGTCCGATTAGCCATTGTGAAGCTATGTGCATTCCTCAATGCAATCTCTCAGAAGGTGATCGATCCAGAAATCGTACCGAGGCTAAGGAGTGATGTGGCACAATGTCTTGTCAGTTTCGAGCTGGTGTTCTCACGATCCTTCTTCAATATCATGACGCATGTCCTAGTTCATCTAGTCGACGAGATTGTCATTCTGGGCCCCGTATTTCTACACCATATCTTCCCCTTTGAGAGGTTCATGGGAGTCCTAAAGAAATATGTGCGTAACCGCGCTAAGCCAGAAGGAAGCATCTCCATGGGCCATCAAACAGAGGCTGTCATTGGGTTTTGTGTTGACTTCATTCCTGGCCTTAAGAAGATAGGTCTCCCTAAATCGCGGTATGAGGGGAGACTGACTGGAAAAGGCACGCTGGGAGGGGCCTCAATAATATGCAGGGACGGATATTCTTGGTCTTAAGAACACTACACAGTTCTATAGAACTCTACCTTGGTGACCCCATATGTCGATGAACACAAGAAAAGTCTGCGCTCCAAACACCCGGAGCAGTGCGACGACTGGATTACATGTGAACACATCAGGACTTTCAGCAGTTGGTTGGAAACACGTCTCAGAGGTGACAACACTGTTTATGATGAGCTGTACTTGTTGTCCAGGGTACCATCTTTGACTGTATTGACTTACAAAGGATACGAGATAAATGGGAATACATTTTAGACGATCGCCTAAGATCAAAAGAGCACCAACCAAAACAGCGGTGTCCGCTTTGATGCAGCAACCGAGAGGGGAAAGGACACATATTATGGTTACATAGTGTACATATGGGAACTTGACTATGGACATGATTTTAAGGTCCCTTTGTTTAAGTGCAAATGGGTCAATCTGTCAGGAGGCGGGGTACAGGTAGACCCACAGTACGGAATGACAACAGTGGATCTGAAAAATCTTGGGTACACTGACGAACCATTCGTCCTAGCCAATGATGTGGCACAAGTTATCTATGTGAAGGACATGTCTACCCAACCGAGAAAAATAAAAGATAAGGAAGCGAATACATCATACGATGAGCCAAAGCGCCACATAGTTCTTTCAGGAACAAGGGACATCGTGGAAGTGGAGGGCAAGACAGACATGTCTGAAGATTATGAAAAGTTTCATGAAATTCCTCCCTTCAAAGTCAAGGTTGACCCAAGCATCCTGATAAACGATGAAGATTATCCATGGTTACGGCGCAATAAGCAAATGACACAAGCGAAGAAAAAGTGAAGACTGTCTCCCGCAACTATTATGATGATACCATGCCAACTTTGTAACAAACGAGTATGATACCATTGTCCGTTTTGTACATGCACATGCTATGTGGGTGAAATTATGATACCATGCCAACTTTCAACTTTTTCAGAGTTCATTTGAAATGCTTTAATGTCTTATGGTTCGGCCCTCGTAATACCATTATTCAAATTTTAACTATTCAAATTTGAAAATTAATGGCACTAACAGAAAGTTTATAATTTTTCTAAAACTAATGGCACTAACAGAAAGTTTATAATTTTTCTGACCTAAAAGCAAAAAGTATTTAAAAATAAAGCAAAACAAAAGAAAATAAATAATGCAAAAAACAAAACAAAAACTAGGAAAAAAACTATTTTTATAGTAAAGTTAATCGCAAACTTGTGATTCACACAAATTTCAAAGAATTCAAATTTTAACTACTTAAATTTGAAAACTAATGGCACTAACAGAAAGTTTATAATTTTTCTAAAACTAATGGCACTAACAGAAAGTTTATAATTTTTCTGACATAAAAGAAAAAAGTATTAAAAAATAAAGCAAAAAATAAATGAAAATAAATAATGCAAAAAACAAAACAAAAAACTGGAAAAAACTAATGCAAAAAACTAAACAAACTTGTGATTCACACAAATATCAAAGAATTCAAATTTTAACTATTCAAATTTGAAAACTAATGACACTAACAGAAAGTTTATAATTTTTGTGACCTAAAAGAAAAATAATTAAAAATAAACTTTAATAAAATAAATAAAAATAAAATTAATAAGTATTTTGTTGTAAGTAGAAACAAAATAAAATAAATAAAGTAACAAAGAAAATAAAAAAGTGCCATCTACTGGGCCCCCACAGCCTGAATACGAAGAAACCCTACCATGTGCCAGGATTCAGGCCCGCAGGTGACCCAGTAGGCCCACGGGCACATAGCGTATGGTTAGGCCCGAAAGCCTACAAATGAGAGGAGCTCGAGAGGGTGGGCGCAGCAGCGCTTATAAACCACTGTCGAAGCCTCTCGGCTAGCGAGGTGGGACTAAACATCCCGCCGCACCGCGCCAGTTCCAGCACAAGGCCATTGGTCCCGGTCCGTGACTCGAACCGGGACAAAAGGCTGCCTTTGGTACCGGTTGGGGGAACCAACCAGGACCAATACCCCCCCCCCCCTTTAGTCCCGGTTGGTGCCACCAACCGGGACCAAAGGCCTCTGCTTCCCGCCCTTTGGGCTGCTGAAAAGAGGCCTTTGGTCCCGGTTGGTGCCACCAACCGGGACTAAAGGGTGGCATTGGTCCCGGTTGGTGCCACGAACCGGGACCAATGCTCTCAGTATATAAGAAAGCACTTGGCGTTTTTCAGACATCATCTGCATCAGTTCCCCCGCCCCGATGACGCCGCCAGGCTGCCCAATCGAGCTCTCCCCGTCGACGTCGTCGCCGCCCTCTGCTGCCTCGTCGACGCCGTCGCCGCCCTACCCCGACCACGTCCTCGTCGCCCCAGCTGCCCCGCGCCGCCGTCGCGTCTGCCTCGCCCTGCCCCAACCACGCCGCCGTCGCCTCTGCCCCTTCCCCGACCACGCCGCCGTCGCCTCTACCCTGACGCGCGCCGTGCCCCTACCCCGACCACGCCGCACCTCTCATCCCTTTGGTCAGGGCCGACACTGCCCCCTCTTCCTCCCTGTTTTTTTGCACATATATAGATGTTTTTTCCTGAGTATATGTATGTGTGTATATCTGTTTATATGTCCTTTTTTTAGATTTTTTGTTTTTTGCATTTTTATAAAAATGTATATATGTATGTATATATGTTCTCTGTATATATATATATGTGTGTGTGTTCATGTATATATGCAAAAGATAGATTTTTAGAAAAATTAGGATTTTTTTCTGTTCATAGAATTTTCTGGTGATATTAATTATTGTAAATATGCAAATGTTTGTATATTCATATGAACAATGAATTAGGCAAAACCTTATTTTAAAAGAATGAGAGGAAAAGGGAAGCAATACTACTTTTATTTTTGAACATTATTTTTAAAAAAAGCAAGCAATACTACTTCATGTATTTTTAAGAAGGAAGAAGAAAAAGAATGAGAGGAAAAAGGAAATAAGAAGAGGAAGAAAGGAGAAGAAGAGGAGAGGAAGAATAGGAGAAATAAATAAGAAGAGGAAAAAAGAAGAAGAAAAAAGAAGAAGAAAAAAAGAGAAGAAGAAGAAAGAGAAGAAGAAGAAAAAAATAGAATATTCTATTTTTTTTCTTCTTCTCCTCTATTCCTTTCTTCTTCTCCTCTTTTTTTTCTTCTTTTTTTCCTTCGATCTTCTCCTCTATTCCTTTCTTCTTCTCCTCTTTTTATTTCTTCTTCGTCTTCTTATTTTTTATCGGGTCCGTCGTCATCGATATACCCCGTGTCCCGATAACTTCAACACGAGGGGGGTTCGACCTACCCCCTCCCCGATAATATTATTTTCCCATGCATGTATGCAAAAGTTACATTTTTAGAAAAGTTTTATATATCTAGCTAGGAAAGGAAGAAGAAGAAAAAGAATGAGAGGAAAAAGGAAAATAAGAAGAGGAAGAAAGGAGAAGAAGAGGAGAGGAAGAAGAGGATAAATAAATAAGAATAAGAAAAAATAAGAAAAAGAAGAGGAGAAAAAGAAAGGAATAGAGGAGAAGAAGAGAAAATTGAATATTCTATTTTCTCTTCTTCTCCTCTATTTCTTTCTTCTTCTCCTCTTTTTTTTTCTTCTTTTTTTTCTTTGATATTCTCCTCTATTAATATCTTCTTATCCTCTTTTTATTTCTTCTTTGTCTTTTTATTTTTTATCGGATATGTCGTTGTCGATATACCCCGTGTCCCGATAACTTCAACACGAGGGGGGGTCGACCTACCCCCTCCCCGATAATATTATTTTCCCATGTATGTATGCAAAAGTTACATTTTTAGAAAAGTTTTATATATCTATCTAGGAAAGGAAGAAGAAGAAAAAGAATGAGAGGAAAAAGGAAAATAAGAAGAGGAAGAAAGGAGAAGAAGAGGAGAGGAAGAAGAGGATAAATAAATAAGAATAAGAAAAAATAAGAAAAAGAAGAGGAGAAAAAGAAAGGAATAGAGGAGAAGAAGAGAAAATTGAATATTCTATTTTCTCTTCTTCTCCTCTATTTCTTTCTTCTTCTCCTCTTTTTTTTTCTTCTTTTTTTTCTTTGATATTCTCCTCTATTAATATCTTCTTATCCTCTTTTTATTTCTTCTTTGTCTTTTTATTTTTTATCGGATATGTCGTTGTCGATATACCCCGTGTCCCGATAACTTCAACACGAGGGGGGGTCGACCTACCCCCTCCCCGATAATATTATTTTCCCATGTATGTATGCAAAAGTTACATTTTTAGAAAAGTTTTATATATCTATCTAGGAAAGGAAGAAGAAGAAAAAGAATGAGAGGAAAAAGGAAAATAAGAAGAGGAAGAAAGGAGAAGAAGAGGAGAGGAAGAAGAAGAGAAATAAATAAGAAGAAGAAAATGGAAGAAAAAGAAGAGGAGAAGAAGAAATGAATAGAGGAGAATAAGAGAAAATAGAATTCTATTTTCTCTTCTTCTCCTCTATTTTTTCTTCTTCTTTTTTCAATCTTCTCCTCTATTAATATCTTCTTCTCCTCTTTTTATTTCTTCTTCGTCTTCTTATTTTTTTATCGGATATGTCGTTGTCAATATACCCGTGTCCCGATAACTTCAACACGAGGGGGGGTCGACCTAACCCCTCACCGATAACATTATTTTCCCATGTATGTATGTCGTCGTTGTCGATATAACCCCTCCCAGATAACTTCGACTGTGATAACTTATACCACGGGAGCACCCCCCGACCCTCTCGCTCGACCAAAACTCTCGAGGACACCCAAACCCTAGAAAAAAACAATGTCAGACTCCTACCCCCTCCCGCCGCGCCCCTACCCTTGAAGCGTTGCCGAGGCCACCCCAAACTCGGAATAAGCTAGGTCTACGTTTGCCACTAATATATCCACATGTTGCCATGTTTGTGTAATAATTGCCATGTTGTAATATTTGCAGAAACAATGGAGTTCGGACGAGACGAGGAATAAGAACAGGTGTTGGGGGACATAATCTTAGCCGGAGGTGATGTCATGTCGTATCTTAACGACAATGATGGTCCGGAAGCAGAACAGGGTGAAGAAGAAGCAGGCTACGGTGATCGAAGAATGGAGGAGGAAAGACATGATTATGATGACTCCGGTGACCCAATGCTGGTGCAAGAAGGAGCCCGTGGTGACGGCTCCGGTGACCGAACAGAGTCCGGCCAGGTAAATATATTAGTTAAGCCTATGATGACTAGCTAATTGATGCATTCATTGTTTTGGTATGTACACATATTAATTAACTCTCATCTAATTCTTCTTTTTCTAGCCCTCCGGATCGAGCACAACTTTGATAAAGAGACGAGGCCCGAAGAAAAAGTTGCGCTCGGATGAAAGGTTTGAGATCACAGCAATCATGCGCGATGGCATGCCAATTGAACCCATCCGGACAAAGGAAGCATTTGCTGCTCAGTGCGGGGTTCTTGTTAGGGACAAGAACCCGATCAGCATCCAGCAATGGTGTAAGCCTAAGAACGAAGACCATGAGGTGTCTTATGTCAATGATATGCAGAAAGATGATCTTTGGACTAAGCTGAAGGCAAATTTCACCCTACCGCCAGAGGAGGATCCGGAGAAGCCAGTTAAAGAGCAATTAATCAAGTCTCATGCTCTTAAGAAGGTGGCGGACCTATTCAGGAGGTGGAAGAATGAGCTGAAAACGTTTGTCGACAAAGAAGAGACACCAGAATTCATCGGCAGATATGAGAAGATCAGAGATCACTGGCCCGCATTTGTGGCCTATAAGACATGGAAAAGAGTAAGAAGATGTCGGCGACAAACAAGAAAAATGCTGCAAAGAAGAAGCTTCACCATCGCACGGGGTCAGGTGGCTACCTCAAAGCCCGGCCTAAGTGGGCCAAGGCTGAGAATGATCTGCTTGATAAAGGGATCGAACCAGAGACAATGAACTGGTCAGACCATTGCCGGACTTGGTTCTTCGGGGCTGGTGGAACCTTGGACCCTGTATCAGGGAAATGCGTTTGGACGGACGAGCAAATAAACATACCAGTCAAGAAGCTAAAGCACTATATCGATGCAGCGCAGCAAGGGACGTTCGTTCCAGACAGAGAGAACGACGAGCTCACAATGACCCTCGGGAATCCTGAGCACCATGGACGAACACGAGGCACGCCAGGCTCCGTTCCGTGGAAGGCTGGTTTTCCAGACGCAGGCGGTTACAAATGCCAGGAGAGGAGGAAAAAAGTGGAGCATGCCCAAATTCAGACGTTGCATGAAAGGGTTTAAGCGCTAGAGGAACGAGAAGTAGCTCGTAGCAAGCGACCTGCTGAAACTACCCCCGAAGCTACCCCGCCATCTCAGCGGAGAAGCAGCGTGGCTTCCACCGAGCTGCTTCAGCCGGAACATGTCTTGACAGCTCCTGCTAGCTACCCCGTGGATGCTATCACGGAGTCTCAACATTGCCACCATATGATGCAATGGCAGAACTTCAAAGTCAAGGCGGCTGTCGGCTCTGTTCGACCTACTGAACCCGGCGCAACTTTTCACTATAGTCCGATTCCAGAAGGATATGCCAGGGTGACGGTAGACGAAATAACGGAGGGATTTGAGGACCTCCAGCTTGACTACCCTATCGGTGAAGTGGAGACTCGGCTGGGTTCTTGTCTATTGACTCCATGCCTATGGCAAAAGGAGCTCATCAAGCTTCTGAACTGGACGCCTACGCCTCCTCCTCCTCCTCCGGCGAGTCAGGGCACTCCGCCTCCTCCTCCACCTCCTCCTCCGGCGAGTGATCAGGGCACTCAGCCTCCTTCTCCGGTGCGTGGCGGCACTCCGCCTCCTTCTCCGCCTGCGCCGGCGCGCCCGAGCAGCCATCCTCCTCCTTCTCCGCCTCGTCAGCAAGGGTGGAAGAGACCACCGCCGCTCCGGCTGCTCCGACGCGTCATAGTCTTTCTCCTCCACCTCGTAAGCAAGGAAAGAAGATAGCCGCAGCCGCTCTGTCTGCTCTGTCGGCGTCTAGCAGTACAGCCAGAGGCAGGAGGCAATACAGATTCAGTCCTTCTCTGAAGACTCCAAAGAAGTTACCATATGAGAGGACCCCGGAGGAGAACGCCAAGATCGCGCGAGCCGAAGTGAGGAACTTCTTTGAAGGGGTGAAAGCGAAGAAACATCCACCTCCAGAGGAGAAGGTAGATCCGGTGAAAGCGAAGCGCACTCTGGCTGCCCTGAAAAACCAGCAAAGTCTCCACCGAAAGGCAACTATGACCGCATTATTGCAAAGTCATTTGTCAAAGCGGAGCGGTCGGGAAGTACTGTCAGTGATCAAAGGTTAAAAGAATGACGAGCTGGGAAAAAAATTCCCCAGCTCGGCGAACAAGCGAACCAATCGTGCCCCCTGCTCAAGGTGCCTACTAATGATCCGAGGATGGTGCCCGTTTATAGCAATCTTGGAGATTACCTGCCCGACAATGTACATTATGAGTTCTTTGGAGGTGGAGGAACACAAATACGAGTACGGGAAGCCTCTCATCAAAGATGAAAGATCTCTAACAACGATGATGCGAAGATTCCATGATTGGTACATGAAAACCTGCAGAGAGTCTGGGGGGAGGAATACCGAGGCCAACTTGCTACGATCGTTGGTGATAAATGAAAACAAAGATATAATACTCTTTCCTTACAACTTTAAGTGAGTGTTACTGTCTTGTGCATATTCGGTTTCCCTTATTAGTCCAGGTTATAGTAATGTAATTGATGAGTTATGCATGCGTGCGCAGCTTCCACTATATTCTCCTAGAGATTAAGCTTGAGCAGGGACTAGTAACCGTCTTAGACTCGAGACGAAAAGATCCCCAGGACTATGCGGACATGACTCAAATGCTCGAGAAGTAAGTTAAATCGATCATTATCCACCATATCAGCAACTTTGTTCATTTCCTGATATATCAAGTAATTGTTTTCTTTGTCTGACAGGGTTTGGAGAAAATTCACCACAAAAGCTCCGTGACTGCCGAAGAAGCTGCAATTTAGACACCCGAAAGTAAGTACTATAGTAACATATTCCACGCATCTCCTAGTGATTCAAGCGCTAGTTTCATCAATACCATTTATAGCATGCTTGCTTATCTATTTGATTGACCTCTATTTCTTATAAAGTGGTTGTGGCAGGAACCCGGGAATAATTACTATGGATACTACGTTTGCGAGTCCAACCGCCACACGACCTGTGAACGAGGGTACTCTACGAACAATATGAAGTGCGTAAGCAATAATATTCACAATTTTATTTTATTACCATCATTTGTGTTGAGTTTCATTTATTCATATATATATGTATTGACCCCCTTGTTCAAATTAGATGTTTCGGATGCGGGATGAACTCCTAGCACCAGTTCGTATGCGAGCAATTCAAGAGGAATTGGCGGCATTCTTCCTTGACCATGTGATCGCTGAAGACGGAGAATACTATGTGGACCCTGTATTCATATATAATTAGGAGATTATATTGTAAGAGATAATTATTGTATATATGTAGCCGGTGGTGTCGGATAGATATACGAGAACTTGTTGTTCGACCAATCTTTCGGAGAAGGAGAGGTGGTCGATATCACTTCTCTCTGTATGCATATGTTCATGACGATCTTCTGTTTCCTTTATTTGCTTACTAGGTAGCGTGTCTAATCATCTCTATATACACGTATATATAGCGTCTTTCAAGCACGGACATAAGAGAGGACACTTCTCTCTATTAATTAGCTAGCTAACACAATATATGAAACACCTAAATTAAACCCCCAAAACCCCCAACCCCCCCCCTTCAAAAAAACAAAAATCCCAGCTCCTGAAATGCTGACGGGTGGATGCCTATTGGTCCCGGTTGGTGCTACCAACTGGGACCAAAGACCCTCCTGCCTGGGCTTGGCGCACTGGCCACGTGGAGGCCCATCTGTCCCGGTTCGTGTAAGAACCGGGACTAAAAGATTAGGGCATTAGTAACGACCCTTTAGTCCCGGTTTACAAACCGGGACAAAAGACCCTTATCAACCGGGACGAATGGGGTTTTTTTCTACTAGTGCCCGTCCAGCAGCATGGCACGGACAAGCGCCAGTGCAAAAATAATATTGACGCATGCCCCTTTGCAACACCTTTGTAACGAATAATGATTCTGCGAAAAAATACCAAAGACCAGAGTAATTGTTCCCAAACAATTTAATATATGTTGATAAGATACATAGAAAGCACCTGGTGATTTGTTGGATGAACGCAGACTGATGCTGGATAATGCAGGACATAGTCAGATGAAAAAGACAGCCCGTACTGACGTAAGTTTAATTTCCGTTGATCTTAATCTCACATAGATTGTTTGTAGGAGCTATGATCGATGGGATTTGTGCCCTGATTCATGTATGATGATGTGCAGCTTTGAAATGTGAGTCGAGACACCCCTAGGCTGTGGTCTTTGTATTCGGACTGTCAATTTGTTCGCCGTCCGCCTGTGCTCTTATCCCTTTTTTTTTGAATCTCATGTACGCGCACTAGCCGGTCTCGCTTCAAGCTCCACGCCAGTTCTAGCGCAAAAGCGTGGTTTTAACAGTCAACAACGACGGTCCCATACAAGTTGAAGTACTCCCACCGTATTTGTGTATTTTTATATCCCAGCAGACCGCTGCTTTTCCATACTCCATAGCTACTCATTCTACAGCTCCGCAAAAAATGAATCTGACAAGGTGAAGGCGCTCCAGCGGGCCTTTGCGCCTCTGAGCCCGCCTCCGAGGGCCGCAGCAGCGGCAGAACGAGGCGGAGCCCTGTGCAGGCGTCCCTCAGGTGGAAGTGAGCAACGAAGTGAGGGGGTTCCGAGTTCCGACAACGGCGGCTGACGGGGCGACTTGCGGAGGCCGGACCTTTTGACATAGCAATGGGCGGCTCAGCGTGCGGCGTCTTGGAAGTGACACGGCGAGACGAACAGTGAACATGACGGCTCACGGAAAACACGGACGCAGAAACATGTCGGAGCGGCGGCTTGCTGACGGTGGTCGAGGCCGGGTCGCGCGGTTTTGAGGCTGCAGTCGAGGGCGGCTCCTCACAGGCTCTGCTAATCTGGCTGGAAAGTGATTTGATCTATGTTATCAATTGCAGATGACGCCGGCGGCCAGTACAGGAAACCGTGCAGTCGGAGCCAGACAATCTTCGTCGTCTGTCCTTTGTTACGAAAGGTAGTACAATGAAACAAGTACCCCGGCGTAGACACATTTGTTGGGCTGATCTGGACGTTGGTCTATGCAATTAGTAGCAGCTGTATTTGTGCAATTCCTAATTGCCTCCCGTTCCGTGTAGTACTAGGAGTAGCATCTTTCGTTGATTGATGTGATCGGACAGCCTTGGTGCGCGTGCAGATTTAGCTTTTCCGGTGATGCTAGGCAAGAGACTTTGCGCCCCAATTGTTTTTCGCCCGGTTAGCTTAGCTGCTCCTTCTTCCCCTCCTTTGTCTCTGCTATAATTTTTCGGGGCATGTGAACTCAAACCATGGTGATCCTACTCGTGAGCAAAAAGTGCCACAACTTGTAATTCAGTATTGTTCAACCTGATCATCTGCGGACTTCGATCCAGACTGGTTCAAACCTGAAAGTTTTGCAATATTGCCGATAGCATAGATTGATAAAGACTGCCGTGGAATCGGTCTCGGCGACTTTGCCTCCACAACTCAAATTTCGCACTGTCAGCCCAAAAATTAATCATGATTCTGATCACAAAGACAATGAAAATTCCGGCTCTGCCCGAGGTTGTCCTATGCCAGGTCACCCTGCACGATTGTTCTGTGCCGGTTCTTCTTCTAGTTAATGGCGAGCTTCTTGATTCCTAAAAAAAATCCCTTCAAGAACTTAACACCATCGTGCGCCGGCCCCACGGTGGGCGCCAACTGTCGTGGAATTGTCACGGCAGATGTCCTAGTATGAGGACTTAGTCGTGATGCCAACGCATCTTTGTAGTAGCTTAAGAGGGGTTAAGCGGGACGAGAGACGCAGGGCGGATCAACGCACAAGACAAGAATTTAGACAGCTTCGGGCCCCGGAAAACATCATCCGGTAATAGCCCTACATGTTGTTTGTGGCTAGATATCATTATGCTCATGAGAGAGTCGACGTATAATCCGGCTCTCCCTTTTTGTTTAGCCCTAGAGATTGTTTCTTGTCCCTCTTGGGATGCCATGCCCCTCCTTATATATGTTGAAGGGGCGGATTACATGACTAGTCCTATTAGGATTAGGATTACTCTATTACAAGTGGAGTCCTAGTCTTGCTTCCTTTGTAAGAGAATATTCCTTATGCCTTTCCTCTTAAGCCGGCCCACCATAACATTAGTCGGTCTTCTGGGCCTTGGGCCTTGTCATCCATCTGAAACACCCGCTGGGTCACCAATGAGTCTTCAGACTCGTGAGTCGTCACACTAGTGAACCGTCAGACACGTGAGTCGCCAATCCTCTAGCGGGATATCAATGAAACGCCAAGTCCGGCCGGGTCATATATCCGGCCGGGTCATACCGCGGGTTATATCCCCGACAGCTCTCGCTCTTCTGTGCCTTCCTTCCTCAGCGTCATCACGGATAAGGAGAAAATTGTACTCTTCTCAGTGACGAGGAGGAGCAAATGCAACCACCCCTTGTCACGGAGGTCTCAGTGGTGGATGAGGAGTACCAAGCGCACCTAGAGGTCCCGATTGAGCGGTCGCTCCACGATTGCGGTTCGGAGCCACCTTAGCTGCCACTTTACATCGTCAAGGAGGAGCCGTCATTGCCGCCTCGCCACCGCGTCAAGCAGGAGCCCCTCCCCCCGACGCAACTGCGCCGTCCAAATCAGACGCCGCGTCAAGGCAGAGTTGTCCTCGTTGCTGCGCATTATATTGTCTCGCTTCGACCGGCTAGTGTCCCTTATAGGACGCCTCTGGCGCGACAATGAGTGGGCGCCTCCATAATCTCCCCATCGGTGCCCAGTCGTCGTGAAGAAGGAGTCCTCCCTTGATGCTCGCGAACGCTCGTGAGCACCTCTTGCATTTCCTCGGCCGCAGCTGCGGTGGCACATCATCGTGCAACACCATGATGGAGGGGGAGCAGCGCAACGCGCAGTGCCAAGTAGTGTTCCTTACATAGCACGTCTAGTCGGACTGGGTCCTTGTGGAGCCCGCACTCGCGGAGGCTGGGACCCTCAACATGTCCGGGACCACGCAAAGACATCTACACAGCGCCCGCTTCGCCTCATCGATCAGCTTGTTAAGATTGGCGTGGCCGAGTTGTTGTGTGCCCCCACCTTTGTCGCCGGCAAGGGCATGGTGAGGGGCGGGTTCACAAGGATGACATCCGCGGCCGATGTGGTCATGCGTGCAGCAGAGTAGGAGGTCGAGCGGCTGCGCCGTGAGCGGTAGGCAGCGACCAATCAGGGCTGCGACGACCCCTGTGCTGCTGCAAAGACCATGACGACAACACCAACGACAGAGTGGACAATAATAGAGTTCCCTCTGGCCACAGAGGGCATGTGCACAAGGTTATGGGCTGGTACTTCATTTAGTGTTTTGCAGGTTTCAAATTTTCTATTTGAATATTGTTTGATTTAGTTGTAATATGTCAAACTTTGCATGAATTAGGTACGGTTTACATGAAAATTGTTCGGTTTGCATCAAATCCGTTCGATTTTTTCAATTTACGTTTGAAATGCACGCTAATGTTTCAGGCATACAATTAGGTAGACGGCTTTTATATCCTTGTTGACTGATGCGTCCCGAGACGGATTGTCAGTCCGATTTGCAGGTCAATGTCGAAGATGCCCTTACCATCCAATGTTGTACGTGTTACACGATTTACACAGAAGCCTAAGGACAACAGGCCATGGGTTAGTCATCATAGAATCATACAAAAAACATCACATGTCTAGTACTTCGGAAATATAACTAGCCAAGAAGCTTCAGATCCTTCCTCAATAAGGCAATTGGTCCTATGATTGAGGATGAATTTGGAAACCAGTCTGCTCAAAAAAGGATGGCGTGGCAATGGCGGCATCCTTGTGGTGAATTTGTGTCCTCGGGCTCCGTTGTTGCGATGGCGTTTGCTCCAACGCCGGTGTGGATCTTGGGAGGTAGTTTAAGAACGGATGCAAATTGTGGTCTACATCGGCGACATCTAAAAGACGGTGGATTGTGTGCTGGATTTGTGATTCATGACTGGCATGTATGGTTTCCTGTCCGACATCATAGTCATGCGGGGGTGCCAGATCTGGAGTTTGATGGCATATCTGGGTGTTGCCCTGGTCTGATTCATTCATCGACAATAGCTTCACCTTTGGCGAGCCACCTTGGAGGTCCTCAAAGCTGCATATCAGTGATGAAGCTGTGTCGAGCTCGGATAAGGAGGTGATATGTCATTTTTTTTGTGGATGGTGTAGTGGTGTTCGGGGATTCTTTGATTCCAATAGTATTTTTTCTTCTTGATTGATGTTTCTTTGTGCAAAGACTAGTGTTCTACCGGCTTTTCAGTTTTGTCAGATTGGTGTCTACATGCCTTGATCTTTACGATATAAATGAGAAACCCTCAATTATGAAACCAAGGTATCAATCTAGTAGAAAAACCAAGAAACACTATGTAAACGGTACCTGCACACAAAGAACAAATACTTGCAACCCGACGCGTATGAGGGGTTGTCAATCCCTCTTCAAGTAACGGCGCCAGAAATTGACAAGCTGACGGGATAAAACTTGTGGTAGATTGGATAAATACATCTTGATAAAACGCAAAATAAAATATGCAAATAAAAAGTGCAGCAAAGTATTTTGGGGTTTTTGGAATAATAGATATGAAAACAAAAGCAAATAAAAATAGATCTCAAAGGCAAATAATAGATCGGGAAAGTAAATACGATAAAGAATAGACCCGGGGGCTGTAGTTTTCACTAGTGACTTCTCTCAAGAAATAGCACACGATGGGTAAACAAATTACTGTTGGGCAATTGATAGAAGATCGAATAATTATGACGATATCCAAGGCAATGATCAATATATAGGCATCACGTCTAAGATTAGTAGACCGACTCCTGCCTGCATCTACTATTATTACTCCACACATCGACCGCTACCCAGCATGCATCTAATGTATTAAGTTCATGGAGAAACAAAGTAATGCAATAAGAATGATGACATGATGTAGAAGAGATCTATTCATGTAGGAATAGCCCCATCTTGTTATCCTTAATAGCAACGATACGTGCGTGTCTTGTCGTCCCTTCTGTCACTGGGAAAGAACACCGCAAGATCGAACCCATCACAAAGCACTTCTTCCCATGGAAAGAAAAATCGATCTAGTTGGCCTAACTAAACCAAAGATTCGAAGAAGAAATACGAGGCTATAAGTAATAATGCATATAAGAGATCAAAGAAAACTCAAATAATATCCATGGATATAGGTCTGATCATAAACTCAAAGTTCATCGGATCCCAACAGACACACCGCAAAAAGAGTTACATCAAATAGATCTCCAAGAGACCATTGTATTGAGAATCAAAAGAGAGAGAGGAAGCCATCTAGCTACTGCCTACGAACCCGTAGGTCTATGGTGAACTACTCACGCATCATCAGAGAGGCACCAATGAGGATGTTGAACCCCTCAGTGATGGTGTTTAGATTAGATCTCGTGGTTCTGGAACTTGCAGCGGCTGGAATTGTGTTTCGTCGACTCCCCTAGGGTTTCTGGAATATTAGGGTATTTATAAGGCGAAGAGGCGGTGCAGGAGGTCACCGAGGGGGGGGGGGGACAACCCCCATAGGCGCGCCTGGGCCTCCTGGCATTCCCTGGTGGGTTGTGCCCACCTCGGGCCTCCCCTCTAGTACTTCTTTGGCCCACTGGGTGCCTTTGGTCCAAAAAATTCTCCAAAAAGTTTCGCTGCATTTGGACTCCGTTTGGTACTGATATTCTGTGAAGTAAAAAAACAATTAAAAAACAGCAACTGGCACTGGGCACTTGTCAATAGGTTAGTCCCAAAAAAATGATATAAAGTTGCTATAAAATTATTGTAAAACATTCTAGAATGATAATATAACAGCATGGAACAATCAAAAATTATAGATGCATTGGAGACGTATCACTGGTCTCCTATATTGGAAGTACTACCTAGCTAATAATATAGTACTTGGTATTGTCAAAGAAAGAAAGAAAAGGTAGTCCCTAGAGTAAGTTAAAGGATATCCACATGAGGTAACTCCTGGTATAGTGTCATATGTTATAGTTATATGCAAGTATGAGGGGTGGATATAAGAACATCTCTAGTTGATCCACTATATTTAACTTCTTATATGTTCTCTTAAACTTAAATCCTTCAAATTTGAGGAGCTAAATTATGACCGGACCATGAACTAAGTGTAGCTCAGATGGTTACATTCCTTGTTGTGGAATCAACCCATCAGGGTTTAAATCCTAGATTTATTTTAGACCTTTCGGCGATATGCATTCAATAGGAGGAGACGTTCCTATCGACTATGAAGGCATATGTAGCGGCTTCGTCAAACTCAAGATGACGCGCCGGTCCAGTCTCTCAAAGGTTCTCATAGGGGCAGAATGTGTGTGTGCATTCATAGGGGTGGATGTATGTGTGCATGTATGAGCGTCTGCATCTGTGCTGTGTTCCAAAAAATATGACCCGACCTAACTGAATCCCTATATTTAACTTCCTAAATTTTGTTGACTATAAATAATTCCTCTATCTCATCTCACATAAATTTCACAATATTTCATCAATCATTTGAATGATTAAAATTTAACATATGCAACAAATCAACCATAAGCATACATATAGTTCATCCAATCGAATATTTTCAAATTAAAATAGCATATCATCGAAAAGCCACCACAACAACCAATTTTGATAAAGAGAACATAATATAGCATGTCTTATTTAGTGGATCAAGCCCTATGAAATGCATATTACATGAACTCAAGAACTTTCATGCTCACATCACCAAAGAAACTACCATCACCCCCACGGTCACCACCATCACCACCAAGGCCACCACCATCACCTTCATGTAAACAACCATCACCTCCATGTCCACCACCATAACCCCCATGATCACCACCATCTCCTCCATGTCCACCACCATCACCCCAACGGCCACCACCTCCACCCCACAAGAGTCCTCCTATTGGGCCAATATCACTCTATGAGTGACATTTCAATACCTGCTTGCCATTGCATCCACCGTGTTTGGGTTCATGAAAATGATAGCACACACTTGTACCGCTTCTCTTTTCCAAGCTTCTTCTCATCGAGTGCAATCCTATGATCCTCCACTTGCACCTTCCTATCTTTGGCCACCAACTTTGATCTCCACTTCTCAGCTTGCATGAACATGAGCTCGTTCCACCTCACCGCCTTCTCTTCTTTGCGTCCGGTCACCAATTTTTCTTGGTCTCAATCATAGAACAAAGCTCCTTTTTGTAGGCATCGATGAACCATGCTTCTTCCCTCTTTTGCCATGTTTTTCCCATTCGTCCTTTTGTGAGGATTTTCACCCTCCTCATCATCATCTTTAATGGATATTCTAATATGTGATCTCTTTGGTGTGGCCTCGTAGTTCCTCCAAATTCACTTATCGTTGCCAACTAGTTCCTTGTAGCAATGGTGCAATGTGTATGCCTTGCTGCTAGCCATTTTGTTGTGTTGCTTGTATAGCTCTTGGATGAGAGGGCCATACTCCAAGATTGACACTCCACTCGGTGGATAATTGGTCACTTCATCAACACAACATTGCTCTTGGATGGTGCTCGATCGGTGTCCAAGAGAGCCTTGAGTGGGGTCGGATGGGACAGTCACATTGATGCAAAAGTAGTCTTCAATCCTAGACCAAAATTTCTCCTAGTTTGATTTGTACCAACTGAGACATCAAGTGATATATTCATCCAAGAAAATCATAAAGTAATATCCTCTTCTTTGCTATAGTTCATTATCCCGCTCTATTGGTGCTTCCTTGTATATTCACAGGATCATGGACCCCATCCACTTAGGGATCATCATCCTCCTTGTTGTCCTATTCTTCATCATCACCCCCACAACCACAACCATCATAATCTAGATCATCGAGGCCAAGGATGTGTGATTCCTCCAACTGAGACATGAAAGTTGCAACATCATGCTCCTCTGCACTACATTCAACAACAAAAAGCACCAACAAGCATGCCATAAACCTAAACGGACTCAAACCATCACCAATATCTAGGACAAAAAGGGCACAAATTTTACCTCTCTGGCATATCCTCGAGCACTTGGTGGCCATGGAAATCAGATGCAGCTGCGACAACTGAACGCGTCAGAGGAGGAGGTGAAGGGGTCACTAAGGAGGGATACGATCAGCAGAATGAGGAGGAGGCGTCGTCACGGACACCTTCTTATTCTTCTTCTTCTTCTTATTCCTATTCTCTTCAATGCCTCCTTGATGAGGGCCTTCCCCACCTCCTTTAGTTTCCTCAACAGCTTGCCGCGGGCCGAAGAAATTGGAGGGCAAGTGGTTGTCATCACAACCACCATGGGTTACCACTGGCCTTTGTTGATGTGAGGCGGTCCACGCCACATTCTTCTTCCCCGGCTACTTCGTTGGTGCAGGCAGCAGGGCCTGGGTCGATTTCGGTGGTGTAGCACAGATGGAATTGTAGAAGTGTCCCGCGGTTCTGTTCCCGTCGTAGTTGTGACCTACGGTGGTGGCGACATTGGTGGCAGTGGCGGTAAGAGTAGGCACCTCGAGCAGGAGTTGGGAGAGGCCGGATTTTTCCTGAGAAGTGGTTGTGATAGAGAAAATTTGAGAGTGTTGAGCTGGTTTTGCGAGTTAACTCCTTAAAATTTTGAGGAGTTAAACGTTTGATGGTTCGTCTAGGTGCGGTTAAATTCTCAAAAGAAATATTTGTGAGGAGTTAAAGGTTTTTACCGGATCGCCTAGAGCATCTGACTCCATTCTAGTTACAATCACTACAGGAATCAACTATTTTGCCGTCTGCCATGGCAGATGGCAAAGGACCACAAAGCTGACGGCAAAACCCTTTGCCGTCACCACGGCAAAGAAGTTGGGCGACAAAGAACTGACATTAGCCACGTTAGGTGGCTAACGACAGGCTTTGCCGTCAGCCAGCGGAAAACAAAACATGCTTTGATACGTCACCCACGTACCCAGCGTAGCGTCCGGTCAAACCGCCGCACATCGCCCCGGGGAAAGCGCGTCGTGGGAGTTTGCATCGTCTGCGACCCCGATGCCCCATCTCTTCGACGGCCGCCTCGCCTTCCACCCCCACCGCCCCATCTCGTCGTCCCGCCCCGTCCCGAGGCGCCAGCATTAATGAGCAGTAATGCCGGCTGCCGGCCCGGCCGCCCACCTCCTGTCGCCCGGACGTTTATAAGAACCCCCCCCCCCCGGCTGCCCCCGACCCCCACACTCGACATCACACCCACAACCAACGAGAAATCCAGCCCAGCACCGGCGATGGCCTACCACCGCGGGAGTAGCAGCGCCAGCGGCGACGATGATGGCCCGAGCGCCTGGCTGTCCAGCCTCGGCAATCCAGAGACGGCGGAGCTACAACAGTATGGCTATCCGATGCTCGGCCCCGGTGCGACGCCGGAGGAGCTCCGGACCCACGCCGGTGGCCGCCACAACATCCAACGCCGGCACGCCTTCTGGGACGACAAAAGTGGTGAATTCAAGTTCTTCATCTGGCTTGTGGTGTGTGCCAGTGCTGGAGTTCGGATACCATCGGCCACCTTCTACTACAATGGGTCTTTGTGCGGGGAGTCTCGTCGGACTCTTCAATGGATCGGCTTCTAGCACCTAACCACGCCGGCGGATGCCATCATCCTTTCTGAGCGCTCTGATCTGTAGCCTGCCGTGCACCCGAAGCTACCCAAGGGCGCCAACTCGGTTGATTATTTGCACTTTGCGTTGGTATTTGGTGTGAGCATAACCATAGGGTCTTTAGACACACTTCTCTACTGCCATCGGCTATGGGCGACAAAATGCGTGATTATTGCTGTGATTGACGGACGGGCGGCAGAGGTAGTCTTAAGTGAGTATCTTCGAGGTGTGTTCTACTCCCTCCGTCCAATAATATAAGCGCATTTTTGACACTACACTGCTTTTGACACTTTTTCGTGAATATGCACTGTGGCGTGTCATTCCATTGATAGAAGAGTGAGAAAATACGGTATTGGTATCCCAAATAGCCGTACACTAATAGGCGGCATTAGGGAGACCAGTGAGCTAGAGAGGGGGGGGGGTTGCTCAGCCCCAAGTACAGAGGTCAGGTTACAGGGAGGATCCTATCTAATCCTTGGGCGCCGGCCCTAGCCCAGCGTCTAGCCTCGGTCTTGATCGTGTCCAGGAGCTCACCACTAGAAGGTTGCAGGCCATCGAAGATGATGTCATTCCAGTGCTTCCAGATGGCCCAGGCTATGATAGTGACCAGTGAAGCAAAACCCTTGCAGAGGCAGGAAGGGGTGGCCAGGGCGGTAACAGACCACCAGTCGAAGAGCTCGGTCTGGCCATCCGGGGTGCAATCGGTAATCTACACCAGGAGAGAACTTCATGCCAAGTGATACACGCACACACACAACTGGCAAGGATGTGGTGTAGAGTTTCGTCGTCCTGGGCACGAAACTAGAAGACGACAGGGTGCAGCAGCCCTCGGCGTGCCAAGCAATCAGTAGTCCAGCACCGGTTTTGAGAAGCAAGCCAGAGAAAGAACTTGATGTTGAGTGGTGCCCAGCTGCACCAAATGAGTTTCCAGAAGGGCGCTGTTGTTGAGCCGACGAACAGGGCGGTGTAGCAAGGGCTAGTGGTGTAGACGCCCTTCGAGGACCAATGCCAGGTAAGTGTATCTGGAGTGGAGGAGAGGGAAACCAGCTGAAGACAGCACCATAGATCAACGTACTCAAGCGTAGCCAGCGGGCCGAGGGCGCCGGCAATGTCGAAGATCCAGCCCTGGTTGTGGAGGCCATTGCTAACCAGGCGTGTACGCCTCCTTCGGCGAGGGACCATGGCCGCGAGGGCCAGAGCGATCTCGGTAATGGACTGGCCATGCAGCCAGTGATCCATGTAGAATCTGCAGGTTCGACCATCACCAAGCGTCCAGACAGTGGAGGCTTAGAAGATCTGCTGGAGTTCGCGATCATACGACAGGTGCAAGTGCCGCCAAGGACGCGCCGGGTCCGTGGCCCACAGCCACATCCACTGTGTGCGCAGCACGATGCAGACGCAGTGCAGGTCGTGCACGCCCAAGCCACCCAACTCGACAGGGTGGCAGACCTTGGCCCCGCTGACAAGACAGCAGCCAGCGCGCGTGTCTTTGCACCCTTGCCAGAGGAAATCACGAATGATGTGTGTGGCCTTCTTCAAGATGGACTTTGAAACAGCCATGGCCATAAGGATATGGGCTAGCATCACGGTGAGGACATGCTGCACCAGCGTTCGCCGCTCGCCATGGTTGAGCAATGTGGCCTTCCATGTCGCAAGCTTGAGGAGGAGCTTGTCAAGTAGGGGCATCAAGTCAGAGGAGGAGGCCTTGCGCACGGACAATGGCAAGCCAAGGTACTTGATCGGGAAGTGCGTGATCGGGCAGGACAACGTGGAAGCAATGTCGGCCAACGTCTCGGGTGGGCACCTGATAGGTGTGGCCGAGCACTTGGCAAAGTTTGTTCGAAGGCCAGAGGCCTTGCCAAAGGTGTCCAAGAGCTCATGGATGGTGCGCAGCTCGGCCGGGTCCGGATGGCAGAAGAGCACGACATCGTCGGCGAAGAGGAAGATACTGGACGCCACATGCCTGGTAGTGAGTCAGCGAAGGATGTCGTTACTGATGGCATGTTGTAGCAGGCTATTGAGGGTGTCGATGACGATGGAGTATAGCATGGGGAAAACAGGGTCACCCTGATGCAATATAGCATGGGGGAAACAGGGTCACCCTGATGCAGGCCTTGCTCATGCTGAATTGGGGGCCCCGGGTTGCCATTGACAAGCACACGAGTGGAAGTGGTGGAGATCAGCATGCAGATCCAAACACACCAACGCCGCCCAAAGCCTAACTGCGAGAGCGTCTCGAGGAGGAAGGGCCAGGAGACTGTGTCAAATGCGCGTGCTATGTCAAGCTTGAGGAGGACTCGAGGGGCTTTGAGTTTGTGCAGCAACCACGCCGTTTGCTGGACTAGCAAGAAGTTGTCATGGACTCCACAACTAGCAATGAAGGCGCTTTGGTTGGTGGACCCCAGACTTGCCATCTTCGGAGCAAGGCGCAAGGACAGGACCTTGGTGAAAAGCATCGCAACCAGGTGGATCAAGTTGATGGGGTGATAATCGCACAAGCCGGAAGCGTCGGCCTTCTTGGAGAGGAGTGTGATTAGTGCTTGGTTCAACTTCTGGCAGCCACACCCATTCATCGAGAAGATCTTGTCGAAGGCAGCACAAATGTCCCCATTGATTGTGCCCCAGCATGCTCACAGGAACTCAACGGTGAACCCGTCCGGGTCGGGTGCTTTGCCAAGCGGGAGCAATTTAACAGCAGAACAAATCTCGTCTTCAGTGAACAGTCAGTCTAGCTCAGCCAAGTCGAAGCGACAAGGGTCCAGGGCACCAAGGTTGAGGCTGAATTCGCGTGCGACACCACGACCAATGATGGAGGTGAAATGGTCGAAGGCTGCCCACGCCATGGCATTGTCGTCGGACACAATCGCATCTCCAACACGCAGGCAAGAGATGGTGTTTTTCTTGCTGCGATGAGCCACATGGATTTTGAAGAATGCGGCGCTGGTGTCACCATCCTTACGCCAGCAGAAGCGGGCCCACTCGCGGGCGATGGAGCGTTCAAGAGAGGTAAGCCCTAGGAAGGCGCGCTTGAGCTCGCATGATAGCCAAGCCTCAGGGGGAGCCAACGGACGAGAGTCTTGCGCGGTGTCGAATCGGAGAATGAGCTCGGGGCTAGCATGACTTGGGTGGAGACATGACCAAGGGTGCGCGTACTCCACCCCTGCAGCCGGCACGCGGTGGCTTTGAGGTGGAAGTAGATGGTGCGGAATGGGTCGGCATCCGAGGTAACAGAGTTCCATGCCTCATCGACCAGCTGGTGGAATCCATCCAGTTTGATCCAAAATCTCTCGAAGTGAAAGCGTCGCTTCGTTGGAGTTTGAGGAGAGCACTCGAGCAGAAGCGGACAGTGGTCAGACACCTGATACGTCTCCAACGTATCTATAATTTATGAAGTATACATGCTGTTATTTTATCATTCTTGGATGTTTCACGACCATTTATAGCAACTTTATATCTTTTTTGGGACTAACCTATTGACCCAGTGCCCAGTGCCAGTTGTTGTTTTTTGCTTGTTTTTTACATCGCAGGAAATCAATATCAAAGGGAGTGCAAACAGCGCGAAACTTTTTGGAGATTTCTTTTGGACCAGAAGGAACCCAATGGGCCAGAGCTGCACCTGGGGGGTGCCCCAAGGGGGGCACAACCCACCAGGGCGCCAGGGCGCCCTGGCATGCCCAGGTGGGTTGTGCCCACCTCAGTGGCCTCCCGCACCCCTTCTTTGCACTATAAATTCCCAAATATTCCGAAATCCTTTGGGGTTAACCTAGATCAGAAGTTCTGCCACCGCAAGGCTCCATAGCCACCAAAAACCAATCTAGACCCGTTCCGGCACCCTGCCGGAGGGGGGAATCATCTCCGGTGGCCATCTTCATCATCCCGGCGGCCACCACGATGAGGAGGGAGTAGTCCACCCTCGGGGCTGAGGTTTGTACTAGTAGCTATGTGTTTAATCTCTCTCTCTCTCTCTCTCGTGTTCTTGAGATGTCACGATCTTGATGTATCGAGGGCTTTGTTAATATAGTCGGATCATATGGTGTTTTCCCCTCTCTATCTTGTTGTGATGAATTGAGTTTTCCCTTAGAGATTTCGTTTTGACAGAAAGACTGTAAGGGAACCCCATACCGTATAATTGGTGCAACAAACCCAAATTACAAGTACCATGCCTTGAGCCTGGGTGGGTGGGAAGGCATCAGCCCCTTCCCATCACTAGGCTATGCCACCCTTAGAGATTTTGTTGTTATTGGATTGAATACTTTTATGGATTTGAGAGCACTTGATATATGTCTTGCATATGAATACTCGTGGTGACAATGGGGTATCGTATTGATTCACTTCATATATGTTTTGGCACTCAACTTGCGGATTCCCGAGGTGACATTGGGGCAATCTAGGCATAGGGGTTGATGCATGTTCTTGTCTTTGTTTCTCCGGTAGAAATCTTGGGGCACTCTTTGAAGTTCTTTGTGTTGGATTGAATATTATGAATCTGAATTTGCTTTGGTGTTATTTTAGTACAAACTCTTGGTTAGATCGATCGGAAAGAATAGCTTCGTGTTATTTTAGTACGAACTCTAGGATAGATTGATCGGAAAGAGTAGCTTTGAGGTGGTTTCGTACCCTACAAACAATTCCGTCTTATGTTATCCGCTAGATAGGAACTTTGGAGTGATTCTTTGTTGCACGTTGAGGGACGGTTGTATAATCCAATTATATTAGCACTGTTTTGAGATTGCACTAGTGAAAGTACGGGCACTAGGCCTCATTTTCAAGCATCGAAATACAATTTTTGTGCCCGTTTACTATTTGCTACCTTGCTGTTTTTATTTATTCAGATTATAAAATTATATTTCTACCATCCATATTACACTTGTATCACCATCTCTTCGCCGAACTAGTGCACCTATACAAATTGTCATTGTATTGGGTGTGTTGGGGACACAAGAGATTTCTTGTATTTGATTGCAGGGTCGTTTGAGAGAGACCAACTTCAAGCACACCTCCCATGGATTGATAAACCTTAGGTCATCCACTTGAGAGAAAATTGCTACTGTCCTACAAAACTCTGCGCCTGGAGGAATAAAGTTGCGTAGTAGACATCAAGCTCTTTTTTGGCGCCGTTGCTGGGGAGGTGAGTGCATGAAGGTATATCTTTAGATCTTGCAATCGAATCTTTTAGTTTCTTGTTTTATCACTAGTTGGTTTATAAAAAATAAAACTACATAAAAATGGAATTGAGGTTGCATCATATTATTGATCATCTTTATAATATCTTTCTTGAAAATGATGGATCGGAAAACTGTGCTCAATTGTTAGAAGAAGTCAATAAAATGTTTGGCACAAAATATTTGGATGATGAGCATGATTGTAATGTTGTTAGTATGAATTATTTGAATATCCATGATGCTAATGATATGCAAAGCCATAAGCTTGGGGATATTATATTTGATGAATATGGTATTTTTTGTCCCCCAAGTTTTGATGAGAAAATTTGTTATGATGATGGCATGCCTCCTATTTATGATGATTATATTGATGAAAGTGGATTTGGAGAGGTGATGACTTTATTTAATGATGAATCCACTATTTTGGAGTAGGTTGCAATTGATTATGACAACAAAGTTCCTATATATGATGATTATGGTGATGACATATATGCCATATTGAATAATTATAACCATGAAACATGTCATCATAATTTTAATTTTCAATCACATGATAGTTATTTTGTTGAGTTTGCTCCCACTACTATGAATGAGAATACATTTTCTTATGTGGAGAGTAAGAAAATTTCTATGCTTATGCATCATGAAAATAATGCTTTATGTGATGGTTATATTGTTGAATTTCTTCATGATGCTACTGAAAATTATTATGAGGGAGGAACTTATGCTTGTAGGAATTGCAATAATATCAAATTTCCTCTCTATGTGTTGAAAGTTTTGAAGTTATGCTTGTTTTGCCTTCCTATAGTAGTTGATTCTTGTTCCCGTGAGTTGTTTGCTCAAAAAATCCCTATTCATAGGAAGTGGGTTAGACTTAAATGTGCTAGTCATATGCTTCATGATGCTCTCTTTGTGTTTCAATTCTTATCTTTTATGCCAGCATCATTGAAATCATCATGCCTAGCTAAAAGGCATTAAAGAAAAGCACTTGTTGGGAGACAATCCAACACTTTTACCTATTGTTTTTGTGTGTTCACATGATTATGCTACTGTAGTAATCATGTTTTATTGCTTTTGTTTGAATAAAGTGCCATGTAAGACCTTTGGGATGGCTTACGGTGATAGTTGATTTGATCTTGCTGAAAAACAGAAACTTTTGTGCTCAGGAAAACAATTATCATTTTTAACAGAAGTGTGGTAAAATGCTGATTATTTTTGCAGAAGATTAATAGACAAATTTCTCAGATTTTACTAATTTTTCAGAATTTTTGGAGTAGCAAAAATATGGTTGGAGTACAGATTACTACAGACTATTCTATTTTTGACAGATTTTGTTTTCAATGCATAGTTTGCTTGTTTTCTAGTTTCCATGGCTTATATTGCTCAATATAAATTGTGGAAATGATATGCTACAGTATTAATTGTGTGGAAAGAAATTATAATTTTTGTCTTTGACAGTACCAAAAGTGAAATGGTTTGCTCTTTATCATACTAACCTATCTCACAAAGTTCCGTTAAGTTTTGTGTGATTGAAGTTTCAAGTTTTGGGTGAGATGTCAATATGAGGAGAATAAGGAGTGACAAGACCCTAATCTTGGGGGTGCCCAAGGCACCCCAAGGTAATATTCAAGGAAGATCCAAGCAACTAAGCTTGGGGATGCCCCGGAAGGCATCCCCTCTTTCGTCTCCAACATTATCGGTAACCTCACTTGGAGCTATGTTTTCATTCGTCATATGATATATGTTTTGCATGGAGCATCATTTTATTTTGTTAGGATTTGTTTGCTATTATTTAGAATAATTTTTTGCATCTTTTATGTCAATAAAAGTGTCAATGATAGCCTTTTGCATCTTTTATTTCAATAAAAGTGGCAATGATAGCCTTTACTATGCTTATTTTGCAAGTCTATATGTTGCTATTTGAAAACAGAAAGTTAAAGCTGTTGCAAAAATTCCCTAGAAAATTCAGGACATGATAAAATGTTGAAACTTTTTGCACAATAAGCTCTGATAAATTTCTACAGTTTGTTAAATTTTCAGAATTTTTTGAGTTGAATAAGTATTAATACTCTTGCATTCTTTACAGACTGTAATGTTTTGGTAGATTGCTGTTATGTTTGCATTGTTTGCATATGTTTGCTTGTTTAATGATTCTATTTGAGGATAGGAGTATTAAATCTGCATAGACATTTAGTATGCAATATTAAATAATAATTTTAGTGATTTGCTACAGTAGAGAATGATAAGGTTTTTGCATTGGTTTATACTAACTTATCTCATGAGTTCTTGTTGAGTTTTGTGTGGATGAAGCTTTTGAGATTTAGGAAAACCGTGATGAGAGAGGAATTAAGGAGACACAAAAGCTCAAGATTGGGGATGCCCAAGGCACCCCAAGATAATATTTCAAGAAGTCTCAAGCATCTAAGCTTGGGGATGCCCCGGTAGGCATCCCACCTTTCTTCTTCAATAATTATCGGTTAGTATCAGTTGAGCCTAAGTTTTTGCTTCTTCACATGAGTTGTACTATCCTTGGAATGTCATTTTATTTTGTTTTGCTTGTTGTTTTAATAAAATACTTAGATCTAAAAGTTTTTAAATACAATAGAGCCCTCAAATAGTTGCCAGGGAGGCTAAGTATGCGGCATTCACATCCCGTCAATGAACCCCTCTTCTATGTCATTTACTCTTGTGCTTCACTTATATCCTATGAGTAAATTGTTGAATGAATTGAATGTTATGAAGTTGAAATCATATCATGCCTAGTGGTAGCTTCACATTGGGGTTAGAAAGTGAAATCTTTTGAGGCTTGACAATCACAATATTGGTCATACAAGCAATTCACGAATAATTAGTATAAGGAAGAGAACTTTAACATGCAAATACACTATCTTGGAAATCTTTTGTGATTGTGAGCCCCCATCAAAATATTATATGCCAAAATTATTGACGTTGGACAAGGAAGACAACATAATGATTTATGTTTGTTCATATTCACATAGAAGTTATATTGTCATAGATTCTTCAACATGTGGTGCTTGCCCACATCTTTGCTAGCCAAAAATTCCGCACCAAGTAGAGCTACTACTTGTGCATCTAAAAACCCTTAAACCCAAATCTTATTTTCAAGAGTCCACCATACCTACCTTAGGATTGAGCAAGATCCTTCAAGTAAGTTTTCATCGGTGCAATAAGGCAATAAAAATTGCTTCTAAAAGTGTTAGATCATTTAGTGTAAGAGAAAAATGAGCGTTGTACGAACTTGTGATGGTAAAGCAATAAAAGCGACAGACTGCATAATAAAGGTTGATATCACAAGGGACAATATAACGTGACATTGTTTTGCACTAAGGGATTGGGCATACAAACAAATAAGCGTATGGCAACCTCTGCTTCCCTCTGCGAAGGGCCTATCTTTTACTTTTATGCAAAGAGTCAAAGTTCTTCTCTCTATTCCTTTTTATTTTTCTCTTTTGGCAAGTATCATGTGGTGAGGAAAGATCTAGGCACATATATCCAGTTGGATATGGGTATCATGAGTTATTATTGTTGACATCACCCTTGAGGTGAATACGTTGGCAGGAGAAATTATAAGCCCCTATCTTTCTATGCGGTTGAAACGTTTTGCTCATGTGTACAAGGTGAGTGTTAGCAATCATAGAATACTATATGATGGTTGAGTATGTGGAGCTCTTACTTAAACTCCGTTGAATAAGTTGAATTGCAATTGCTTGGTGACTAAGAACAAAGGTTGTTGAGTTTCAAGAGAGTCCATTGTTTGAACCTTAACATGTGAATTGGTTGCTACTATAACATGAGAAGTTTTATAAGAAAGGATTGTTGTTATGATGCTAGGAAAAGTGATTGAAATTATCATTGATCAAACTTATGCACTTTGCTTGCATTCACACTTCATAAATTATTTCTTTTGTCATTTACCTACTCGAGGACGAGTAGGAATTAAGCTTGGGGATGTTGATACGTCTCAAACATATCTATAATTTATGAAGTATTCATGCTATTATTTTATCATTCTTGGATGTTTTACAACCATTTTATAACAACTTTATATCATTTTTTGGGACTAACCTATTGACCCAGTGCCCAGTGCTAGTTGCTGTTTTTTGCTTGTTTTTTACATCGCAGGAAATCAATATCAAACGGAGTCCAAACACCGCGAAACTTTTTGGAGATTTTTTTTGGACCACAAGGAACCCACTGGGCCAGAGCTGCACCAGGGGGGGTGCCCCGAGGGGGCACAACCCACTAGGGCGTGCCAAGGCCCCCTGGCGCGCCCAGGTGGGTTGTGCCCACCTCAGTGGCCTCCCGCACCCATTCTTTGCAATATAAATTCCCAAATATTCCGAAACCCTTCGGGGTTAACCTAGATCAGAAGTTCCGCCGCCGCAGGGCTCCGTAGCCACCGAAAACCAATCTAGACCCGTTTCGGCACCCTGCCGGAGGGGGGGATCATCTCCAGTGGCCATCTTCATCATCCCGGCGGCCACCACGATGAGGAGGGAGTAGTCCACCCTCGGGGCTGAGGGTTTGTACTTGTAGCTATGTGTTTAATCTCTCTCTCTCTCGTGTTCTTGAGATGTCACGATCTTGATGTATCGCGGCTTTGTTAATATAGTCGGATCATATGGTGTTTTCCCCTCTCTATCTTATTGTGATGAATTGAGTTTTTCCTTAGAGATTTTGTTCTTATCGGATTGAATACTTTTATGGATTTGAGAGCACTTGATATATGTATTGCATATGAATACTCATGGTGACAATGGGGTATCGTATTGATTCACTTGATATATGTTTTGGCACTCAACTCATGGATTCCCGAGGTGACGTTGGGGTAATCTATGCATAGGGGTTGATGCACGTTCTTGTCTTTGTTTCTCTGGTAGAAATCTTGGGGCGCTCTTTGAAGTTCTTTGTGTTGGATTGAATATTATGAATCTGAATTTTCTTTGGTGTTATTTAGTACGAACTCTTGGTTAGATCGATCGGAAAGAATAGCTTCGTGTTATTTTCGTACGAACTCTAGGATAAATTGATCGGAAAGAGTAGCTTTGAGGTGGTTTCGTACCCTACAAACAATTCCAGCTTATATTCTCCGCTAGATAGGAACTTTCGAATGATTCTTCCTTGCACGTTGAGGGACGGTTATATGGTCCAATTATATTAGCACTGTTGAGAGATTGCACTATTGAAAGTACGGACCCGATGCCTCATTTTCAAGCATTGCAATGCCGTTTTTGTGCCCGTTTACTATTTGCTACCTTGTTGTTTTTATTTATTCAGATTATAAAATTATATTTCTACCATCCATATTACACTTGTATCATCATCTCTTCGCTGAACTAGTGCACCTATACAAATTGCCATTGTATTGGGTGTGTTGGGGACACAAGAGATTTATTTATTGTATTTGATTGCAAGGTCGTTTGATAGAGACCAACTTCATGCTACACCTTCCATGGATTGATAAACCTTAGGTCATCCACTTGAGGAAAAATTGCTACTGTCCTACAAAACTCTACACTTGGAGGCCCAACACGTGTCTACAAGAATAAAGTTGCGTAGTAGACATCAAGCTCTTTTCTGGCGCCGTTGCCGGGGAGGTGAGTGCATGACGGTATATCTTTAGATTTTGCAATCGAATCTTTTAGTTTTTTGTTTTATCACTAGTTTGGTTTATAAAGGATGCGATTGTTCTTGACGAGGGTGGGGTTGGCTTGCTCATTGGACCAGGTGTATCTCCAACCATGAAGGTAGATATCACGAAGAGCCAAGTCAGAGATTAGACGTTGGAACCGGTTCATCATGCGGTGGTTAATCATGTCGTTGCTTTTGTCCTCAGTGTACGTGATCATGTTGAAATCCCCACCAATGATCCAAGGGCCGACCATTGTGGATTGAAGGTCGTGGAGCTCGGCGAGGAACTCAAGCTTGTCGGCATCCGGTTGAGACCCATAGACACCCGTGACCCACCAGAGGGCCACCCAAGGCCAGCATCGCTGTGGCGGAGACGTGGTAAGTGCCAACGGTTCGGTTAGAGAGGGAGACGTGATCCGCACACCATGCGAGGATGATGCCGCCCCGCGTACCATCCGCAGGCAGCCAGTAGAAATCAGAGAACTCAGGACCCAGAGTCTGGGCAACGATGTCATTCGAGGCCAGGGAGAGTTTTGTTTCTTGGAGGCAGATGATGGACGGCGCAGCAGTGGTAACCATGCTACGGACAGCAGTACGCTTGGCGCGGCTATTCAGGCCACGAACACTCCAGAACATAATCTTGATGTTGTTCAACATGGGAAACAGATTGGGGCACATATGACATGGCCAAGCCGGGAGGTCAGACTACAGCGATGGTAGGCGAAGGAAGGCTCGCCAGCATCTTGGGGGTACACGTCACCCGTAAAAATTAGCAAACGCCTGCACTACATCCACCGCCAGGGGCTCCTTGAAAAGCTTGGTGTAGCGCTGAATAATGACGGCAGAGACAGGCTCGTCCTCTTTTAACAGGCCCAGGCGAAGGAGCATAACTCGTTTGGCCTTGTTTTCGGAGTCGAGGCCACGGTTCGCAGCGGCAATGCGCCCACTCCGTCTTGGGGTGAAGTTGGGCGGAATTGTGCCCCGCTTGCGTCGCGTAGACGGGGTGGGGAGAATAGGCATCAGGTTGGATCAGATGAAATCCATGTATCCGTTGAAGCCCGATGCAGCAGCGGCAGAAGGTGGAGGGTCATGCAGGACTTGCATGCCTGTAGTGTTAAAAACAGTCTTATATTATAGGATGGAGGGAGGAGTGAATTGGGTATAGGGGCTGTCCACATGCGCCATCTGGACAAACCTTGTAAATGTTTATCTCCCTTTCTTAAAATATAGGCACGCAGAGCTCCTGCGTGTTCTCGAAAAGAAAAAACTTTGGGAATCCGCATCTTCCAAGATAGCTGCATGTGCCTGGGGTAAATAGGTAACCATCATGAGAAGTAACAGAAAGGTCAAAATGAATTTGTCTTGCATGAAGAAAACCATCATGAAACTGCAGAACGTTTTGCAAAACAATTTTGATATCTAAACTTTTAAAGTAGCATTACTATTTTCCAAGTCATGTTCAAAGCAAGTCACATCAACAGAAAGTGCAGCAGTACGTCTTCCTCTCGTTCTCCATGGATCCTTGTAAACGCAACGACCTTCTAGAACGTAAATAGTGTTTTTTTTTTCAAGCACAGAACGTAAACAGAATTAGTTATCATCACACATAAACACAAGTGCTAAGCACTGTTTTGCTTTTCACAGCATGATGATGATCCATACATTTCCTACTCTGTCTCTCTACAAAGTAGACTGGAAGTTGATTTACTATCTTTGAACTGATTAGGTACTATCAATAATCTTTGGAGATTGTGTTGTTGCAAATCGGCATGCCAAGTAGTAATATATTCTCCATGCCTGCCTGCTGCTTTCCAGTGTCTCCACTATGCAGTGAAGTTCAGTTCAGAGTTTAGTATTTCCATTCTGGTGTGATAAGTAACCTTTTCTTTTTGGCAAAGATTGACTTTAGTGGTGTGAAACTATGAACTGGTATGTGTGCCATGTTTCCAACCAGCTTTGCCCTGTCCCCTACGAGCAGGTTGTCGACCAGTCAACACGTGCATACATTGACCCCCTTCTTTCTCTGAGTTTGACGAAATTCTCAGCAGGTTTGACTGCCGTCTCTTTCAGCTTCACCTAAATGGCTACTTAATTGACATCGAAACTTCCATCTCGTGGCCGCGATAGGCGGACGGATTGTGTACTGCGATCGCACACTCGCTCGAGTACTAATCAATGGAAGTTTAGTAGTCAAAGGTTGCGTTGATTTTGTACTCTTGTTTGTGTGTTTTTCCCCCCTAGGTTCTGCCGGCTATTCGGACTTGTGCGTGGAAGAACAATCCTTGTAGATGCTATATTTTCAGTGCAACTGTAGTTGTCCATGATGATGCTCTGTTTTCTTAGACGTTTTCTGACTGACTTTTGTGAAGTATGGATTGCCTTCGTGCTAGCCTGAGTACATGCCATTAGTACGAACTGAGCCTAGGTCAGATAATTAGGTTCTTTATGGTGATCAAATTCCAGCTGATTTGAAATAACTGTTGATTTTAGATTTCAGATTCAGCTGTCCCTAAAGCTCAAACAAATCGGGCCTAATTGGTAGTCGAAGCTCAGATTATGCCGTTGGACGTAAAGGAGACATCTGTAAAAGTACTGTCTCCGTGAGGTGGTGAAGTTCCGGGCAAGAGTCAGCCCATCAACGACTAAAGACTGTTATTCGTAATCTGCGGATGGTAAAAGACATTCATCCGGTTTCACTGGGTCGTCCTTGATCCCGGTCAGGCTAGGTAGAAACACTTGTGTGTGCGTATGCGTGGGTGTGGCGTACCTGGACTGGACGTGTAATCGTGTATATGGACATCTGTCCGTTTCCGTGTATTTGGCGCGTAAGAAGCGAGCGTGTGGTTCCGCGTGCTCCCTCCTGCCGTGCGTGAGTCAAGAAGGAGGAAGACCGTAAGGAAAAAAACAGAGCACATAGAAAGCTTGCATTACACGTCGATCCTGGAGCTAAGATGCGCTAGCTGCATCCTGCATGCAGTCTTGCCGGCGAACAAGGGCCGGGGAACACAAACTTGTTCCAAGCGAACTCTCTGATCGATACTGATGCCGATGCTTCTGGCATGTAGATGCTGGACCACGCGGTCGCCCGTGTGTCTTAGATCCACGAAGTCGTTGAATCTCGTATAAGGTCACACTAAGTTTTAAGTTTTTGTTTCTGAAACACACGATTTTGTCTGTCGCAGTTTCTGAAACTTACAATTTTACTGATCACTCGTACTAAGTTTTACCAGTTGAAATTTACTAAAGTTTTGAAAACTCATCAAAACATATTCAAAATGGATCTCATTTAGATCTCAAAGAATGGATCTCATTTAAAGCTCATCGTCACAAGAAGCACGAATATGCAAATGAAACTTAATTTAGAATTTTTTTTCTAGAAAGTATCAGATCTATTAAAAGTTCATTGAAAGTACAAAGCACCTCAAACATAATAAAAATTACATCAAGATTTCAAGACCATCGAACCATCACTATTGTCGCCAGGCCAGAAGGAGTCGCCGATGCGCCGTTGTCGTTGCTCCCCTATCAAAGCCGGCTTGACCTTGTCGATGAAAGCCGGAAAGTCTTCGTGCACGTGCCCCTAAGGACCAGCGCCCTGGAGTCATCGTCGTCGTTGAATCCTTGCATAGATCTGAAGCACCTGACATCAAATCTCTTCGCATGACTAGAAACCCGAATCTCACCGTCCCAAGAAGACGGTAGGAATCTACGCCAGAGCTCCGTCGACTATATCCACACAGATAAACTAGAGGGGGATCGAAGTCTGGAAGACAAACTTGCACAAGAAGCACCGCCATCCGCCCGCGCGCTGTACCTGCGAGGACCAAAAGATCCTAGCTAACCTAAACTACTAAGCAGAGCTGAGGCATTGGGATTCTCCGTCCCATCACCGTCTGCTGGAGCAGCAGGCAGGCATGGGGGGGGGGGGGGGGGGGGGGGGGGGGGGGGGGGGGGGGAGGGGGGGCGAGTCCATGGGCTCGCCAGTGAAGTTTGGAGCGGAAAGTTTGCCCTTGCCACCTAGGGTTAGAGAAGGAAACGGATCCTGATCTCTCAACTTAATTTAGACTTTTGGTTCAAAAGCTATAAAAGAATGAAAATCGAAAGGTAAAAGAAAAATTGGATTGCCTGCCCCTGTCCATGCATGCTACAAATCGCCTGCTTCCCGCTAGCTGTTGGCCGTTCGCTCTGCCATTGACCGCACATCATAATTAGAGAAAAATTAATATATCCCCACAACTTACTTCCTACGTACCATTATTCTTGTCATGATTTTTGTTCCAATTTAAACTAAAACCATAACAATAATTATGGAACAGAGAGAGTGTCTTTCATAAGCTCATCCTCCGCCGCCGCCTTCTCAGGCCGCCGCCCTCGCCGCTCTTCTTCCCGGTCCACAGCGATTACCTCGACACCAGCCACCCCGACTCGACATCGACCACGGCGTCCCTCGCAGACTACCCCGACCACGGCTACACCACCCTACGCTCTCAGCTCCATTGACATCAGGACAAAGGACTATCACCTCGCTTGAGAAACTCGTCGGCTTCCTCTATAGTCAACGCGTCCGCAACGCGACACCATCCACGATACGTCTCCAATGTATCTATAATTTTTGATTATTTCATACTATTATATTATCCATCTTATATATTTTATATGCATTAATATGCTATTTTATATCATTTTTTAGGACCAACCTAGTGCCTAGTGCCAGTTGCTGTTTTTTTTCTTCTTATTTTTGTCTTTTACAGAA
Source organism: Triticum urartu (assembly GCF_003073215.2). Classification (NCBI taxonomy): domain Eukaryota; kingdom Viridiplantae; phylum Streptophyta; class Magnoliopsida; order Poales; family Poaceae; genus Triticum; species Triticum urartu. Next base: position 202,119,112 of record NC_053025.1, on the reverse strand, counting down.
AATCAATACCAAGTAGAGTCCAAACGGAATGAAACTTTTATGAATTTTTCTTGCACCCGAAGACAACCACGAAGCTTCGGGAGGAGGACAAAGGAGCCACGAGAGGGCCACAAGCCCTAAAGGCGCGCCCTAGGGGGACGCCTCCCAGGCTTGTGGGCCCCTCGGGACTCCCCTAACCCTTATTTCAGCTCTATAAATACCCAAATATTCCCCGTACACCAGAGGACACACCAAAAATACTTTTCCGCCGCCGCAAGCTTCTGTTCCATCTTGGGGCATTTTCTGGCACTCTGCCGGAGGGGGTTCGATCATGGAGTGCCTCTACATCAACCTTGCTGCCCTTCCGATGATGTGTTAGTAGTTTACCACGGACCTACGGGTCCATAGCTAGTAGCTTGGTGGCTTCTTTCTGTCTCTTTGATCTTCAATACAATGTTCTTGGAGATCTATTCGATGTAATCTTCTTTTGCGGTGTGTTTGTTGAGATCCGATGAATTGTGGGTTTATGATCAGATTATATATGAATATTATTTGAGTCTTCTTTGAACTCTTTTATGCATTATTAAGATAGCTTTGTATTTCTCTCTGATCTTTTGATTTGGTTTCTCCAACTAGATTGATCTATCTTGCAATGGGAGAGGTGCTTTGTGATGGGTTCAATCTTGTGGTGTCCTCACCGAGTGACAGTAGGGGTGGTGAGGCACGTATTTGTATTGTTGACATTAAGGATAAACAGATTGGGTTTTTACCATATTGTTTGGATCTATCCCTCTACATCATGTCATCTTGCTTAAGACGTTACTCCGTTCTTGTTAACTTAATACACTAGATGCATTCTGGATAGCGGTCGATGTGTGGAGTAATAGTAGTAGATGCAGGTAGGAGTCAGTGTATTTGTCACGGACGGATGCCTATATTCATGATCATTTCTTTAGATATCGTCATAACTATGCGCTTTTCTATCACTTGCTCAACAGTAATTTGTTTACCAACCATATGCTTTCTTCAAGAGAGAAGCCTCTAGTGAAACCTATGGCCCCCGGGTCTATTTTTATCTTATTATTTTCAGATCTATAAAACCAAAAAATACCTTGCTGCAATTTATTTACTTTTATTTATTTTTGCACTTTTATTTATCTTTTATACCTATCTCTATCAGATCTCAGTCTTGCTAGTGACCGTGAAGGGATTGACAACCCCTTTTTCGTGTTGTGTCCAAGTGTTTGTTAGTTTGTGCAGGTGCATTTATTGGGGACTTGTGTGTTCCTCCTACTGGATTGATACCTTGGTTCTTAACTGAGGGAAATACTTATCTCTACTTTGCTGCATCACCCTTTCCTATTCAAGGGAACATCAACGCACTGTCAGGAAGTAGCAGTCCTCGACGCTACCGCTACGATTGCGGGGGGTTATCAGCCCCTCGACTGCTATTCTCTCCAGTCTGACCGTCCACGACGCTCCTGTTGTTCGCAACGCTACCACTACGACTACGAGGGGATGTTAGAGATATATTTGGTAGTTAGAGATTGTCTGGGATTATATAGGAATTGTTTCCATCTTATCTCTAGGAGGCATCTTGCCCTCCAAATCTTGTACTCAATATATAGTTGCCCTCAAGGCTCAATCCAATGCAATACATCCCTTCTAACATAGATAGCTAACCATTCACTCATCCTCAAACTTAATTTCCAAAAAATCATGAATATTGGAAAGGTGGCACACTTGCATATAAGACGTCCTCTAACACCGAGTTATAATAAGTTATCCTTTCGGTAGTTTGTCTTTGCTTTGCAATGGGCATAAATGTTCTAGTAGGTTACTTTGTGATTTATCTGTCCATATTAATGTGAATTTAAACAATGGCATTTTATTTGGTAAATACTTATTTTATGCACTTAAAGACTTACGAAAGAAACATTATTTTATTTGGTAAGTCTGAAGGAAATATGCCCTAGAGGCAATACTAAAGTTGTTATTTTATATGTCCTTATTCATGATAAAGGTTAATTATTCATGCTAGAATTGTATTAATCGAAAACCTTAATACATGTGTGAATACATAAACAAACACCGCGTCCCTAGTGAGCCTCTACTAGACTAGCTCGTTGATCAAAGATGGTTAAGGTTTCCTAACCATAGACCTGAGTTGTCATTTGATAACGGGATCACATCATTAGGACAATGATGTGATGGACAAGACCCATCCGTTAGCTTAGCATAATGATTGTTCAGTTTATTACTACTTCTTTATTCATGTCAAATACTAATTCCTTTGGCTATGAGATTATACAACTCCCAGATACCGGAGGAATACCTTGTGTGCTATCAAACATCACAACGTAACTGGGTGATCATAAAGATGCTCTACAAGTATCTTCGAAGGTGTTTGTTGAGTTGGCATAGATCGAGATTAGGATTTGTCACTTCAAGTATCAGAGGGGTATCTCTGGGCCCTCTCGGTAATACACATCATAAGCTTGCAAACAAATGATTAAGGAGTTAGTCATGAGGTGATGTATCACGGAATGAGTAAAGAGACTTGCCGGTTGATACGTATCCAACGTATCTATAATTTTTATTGTTCCATGCTATTATATTATCTGTTTTGGATGTTTAATGGGATTTATTATACACTTTTATATTATTTTTGGAACTAACCTACTAAACCAAGGCCCAGTGCAAATTGCTATTTTTTTGCCTATTTCACTGTTTCGCGGAAAAGGAATATCAAACGGAATGGAACCTTTGGGAGAGTTATTTTAGAACAAACATGATCCAGGGAAATTGGAGTAGACGTCAAGAAAGGAGCGAGGAGGCCACGAGGCAGGGAGGCGTGCCTACCCCCCTAGTGTAACGCCTGGGTAATTAGGCTACAGTAAACTCGCTTAATGATGCCATGTCATCTGTGATTACTGTTGCTAAACTTTCGTTAGTTCAAACCGATTCAAAAATCAGTTCAGAAAAATGGCAAACAACAAAAGTTTTTAAAAGTTGAAACAAAAATGTTCAGTCAGTGCCAAATATTGCACTGGTAATTATGGTGAAGTAAACACATTTTTAGAAAATGCCTAAATACTTTAAAATGAAATAAAACAGAAAAGAAAATAAATAAAAGAAAGAAATTACAAAACCAAAAACAAAAAAAGGGGGAAGCCCCACTGGACCAGGCGGCCCAGCTCACACCGGCCGGCCCACCTGGCCTAGCTGGCCACGCCCGGCCCGCCTCCCTCTGCCGCGTCCCCTTCCCCTGTTCCCCCTACCCGGGTTGAAACAGGGCGCGTCCCCGCTGCACCCCCCCTCGCCGGCGTCAGGGAGAGGATAAGGCCGCCACGCCCCCGCCTCCTCGATCCCGCCTCCCACTCGCCCCCACGCCCGCCCTCTCGGTCCCTGCGCCTCCCTCTCCCCTCAGATCCACCTCGCTCCTCCCCTCGTTCCCCACTGCAACCGAGCACTGCCATGGCCTCGCCGCCGTAGAACTCGCGGCCACCGCGACCTCCGCACCTCTCCGACGTGTCCGCTCGCTCCCTCTCCCTCGACTACGCCTCCCTGACGAGCCGCAGGACGCCGGACGCCCACGAACGCTGCCCCGGCCTCGTCTTCTTCCTCGGATCCCCGACGCGTCTCCGACGAGCGTCGTCGACTCTGCAGCTCTGAAATCCCCCAAGGGCCTTTGTGTGTGCCGCTCGGTGAGCTCTCCCGCCTCATGATCCTCCTCGTTAAGCCCCTCGCGCACCGTAGCTACGTCTTCGCCATTGCCGTGAGCTCACCGCTGCAGGTCGCTTTGCTGCCATGGCCATGGCCTCTGTCGTGCTCGCCTTAGCGCGACATCGAACTCTTGGTGCTCGTAGGAGCCCAATGAGCCCGAGCCCGAGCCTCCCTGTGCCTCCTAGCGTAGTTCAAATTGACGTCCCGAGCGCGCTGCCGCCCGCGCTCGTCGCCGGCGTGCCTCCGGTGACCAAATGGTCACGAGCCAGCGCACGTTGCATTCGCCACCTGACGCATGACTCGCCTGGCCTCTCCATTCGCTCACGAGTGTGTCGCGTCATCGTTTCCTCTTGCGTCCGACTCCGTTGTCCGCCGATGAGCTCGCCACGCTCGATTCCGGTCACCCCTGCCGCCACAACCACCTCCGTTGGACGCGGCGCAGCCATAGCTTTTGAACGCGCCCGAAAACTCGTCGAACGATGCCCTGTGGTGGTTTTCCGACCACCTCCCGAGCCGTGCCGCCGCGTTTTGCCTCACCGGCGTCGCTCCGGCGCTGACCACCGACATGGCTAGGCGGGCCCCACCTCTGTGTCGCTGGCCAGTGGGCCCTGGTGGCCCAGTTGACTGGGTTGACCCAGTCAACTACTGACTGGGCAGCCCAATGGCACTGACATGCGGGCCCCATGCAATAAAACGAATAAAAAGAAATAGATAAACTGCTAATTAATTAAATTAATTAAAACCTAATCTCTCACTGACTACTGGGCCCCCACCTGCTAATTAACCCAATTAATTAGTCTAAACCCCCCTGTTAGTGTCCTGTCAATGACATGTGGGTCCCCCTGGACCCACCTGTCTGGTTTGACTCGTCAACCGACCAGTTGACCTGCTGACATCACTCTGATGTCATGCCTGCATCATCATTCACTATTTTGGATAATGTTAGAATTCAATAACTAATTAAAATCAGAAAATGATTTAAATCTTTAGAAAATCATATCTTTTAATCCGTAACTCGGATGAAAATACTTTCTACATGAAAGTTGCTCAGAACAACGAGACGAACTCGGATACGCAGCTCGTTCGTCCGCCATGTTTCCTAGCATACCGAACACGCAACTTTCCCCCTCTGGTTCATCTGTCCAAAAACGCGAAACACTAGGAATACTTTCCCGGATGTTTCCCCCTTCACCGATACCACCTCGTACCGCGTTAGGGCACACCTAGCATCACGCTTTGCCATGTCATGCATCGCCATGCATTTGTTTGTATTATATTTATTGTTTCTTCCCCCTCTTCTCTCGCTAGACACCGAGACCGACGTCGCTGCTACCCAGTACGACTACGGAGTTGACGACCCCTCTCTCTTGCCAGAGCAACCAGGCAAGCCCCCCCTCGATCACCAGATATCGCCTACTCTACTCTCTATACTGCTTGCATTAGAGTAGTGTAGCATGTTACTGCTTTCCGTTAATCCTATCCTGATGCATAGCCTGTCCTTGCTACTACTGTTGTTACCTTACCTGCAATCCTAATGCTTAGTATAGGATGCTAGTTTATCATCAGTGGCCATACATTCTTGTCCGTCTGCCATGCTATACTATCGGGCCGTGATCACTCGGGAGTTGATCACGGGTATATACCTATACATAATATATGATACTTGTGTGACTAAAGACGGGTCGGCTCGTAGGAGTACCCGCGAGTGATTCACGGATTGGGTCCGAAAGGACGTTTGTCTCGACGGCCCTCTGAGTGGATCTTTGTGGCAAAGCGACAGGGCAGGTTGAGACCTCCTAGGAGAAAGGTGGGCCTGGCCCTGGTCGGCGTTCACGGTTATTTCAAAATAACACGTTTAACGAGATCTTGGTATTTGATCTGAGTCTGGCTACTGGCCTATAAGCACTAACCATCTACGCAGGGACAGTTATGGGCAGTCGACGTCGTGGTATCAGCCGAAGCCTTCATGACGTCAGCGACTGAGCGGCGCGCGCCGGGTTGGACCACGTAACGCAACTTCCTTTGTAATGGAGGTTGCTAGGTCTGCTCACTGGCCGCGTACGCAACGTGCAGGTGTGCAATGGGCGATGGGCCCAGACCCCTGTGCCATACGATTTAGACCGACGTGCTGACGTCTCTGTTGTGCCTAGGTAGGGCTGCGACGTGTTGATCTTCCGAGGCCGGGCATGACCCAGGAAAGTGTGTCTGGCCAAATGGGATCGAGCGTGTTGGGTTATGTGGTGCACCCCTGCAGGGAAGTTAATCTATTCGAATAGCCGCGATCTTCGGTAACAGGACGACTTGGAGTTGTACCTTGACCTTATGACAACTAGAACCGGATACTTAATAAAATGCACCCTTCCAAGTGCCAGATACAACTGGTGGTCTCTCTCTCACAGGGCGACGAGTGGAGGATCATCGGTTAGGGTTATGCTATGCGATGCTACTTGGTGAACTTACCATCTACTCTCTTCTCCTGCTGCAAGATGGAGGTTACCAGAAGCGTAGTCTTCGAAAGGACTAGCTATCCCCCTCTTATTCTGGCATTCTGCAGTTCAATCCACATATGATAGCCTTATTCCAGTTGATAACAATGCATACATATGTAGTGTAGCTCCTTGCTTGCTAGTACTTTGGATGAGTACTCACGGTTGCTTTGCTCTCTTTCCCCCCTTCCTATACCCGATTGCTGCGACCAGACGATGGATCCCACGAGCCAGATGCCACTGTCAATGACGACTACTACTACTCGGGAGGTGCCTACTACTACGTGCAGCCCGCTGACGGCGACCAGGAGTAGTTTAGGAGGATCCCAGGTAGGAGGCCTGCGCCTCTTTCGATCTGTATCCCAGTTTGTGCTAGCCTTCTTAAGGCAAACTTGTTTAACTTATGTTTGTACTCAAATATTCTTGCTTCCGCTGACTCGTCTATGATCGAGCTCTTGTATTCGTGCCCTCGAGGCCCCTGTCTTGTAATATGATGCTTGTATGACTTATTTTATTTGTAGAGTTATGTTGTGATATCTTCCCATGAGTCCCTGATCTTGATCGTACACATTTGTGTGTATGATTAGTGTACGATTGAATCGGGGGCGTCACAAGTTGGTATCAGAGCCGACTGCCTGTAGGAATCCCCCTTCCACACTCCTTGGCCAAAGTTGAGTCTAGACATTACAAAAACTTTTACAAACATGGTTGTGTGCCTTACGGGCCCATGTCGCCATCTGGGTGGTATTAGGATCTTTTACTCCTCGATCCTTACTCTGGGACTCTGAAATATCTTCTACTCGGGTTAAACGATTTTACTAACTTTAACATTAGGATCCCGTGACCACGTTCACCCCAAAGTTGGATAAGCCCTAGCTATTCATTAGAGTAGTATATTGAACATTATCCACATTGTCATTTGACTCCTCTAAACATCGTTGTTTTCAGATGGAACCCATGAGGCAGGTCATGCGCCACACGACGGCCATTGGTGCCTCAGGATCACCTGCTGTGTTGGTTGAGATGATGACCTATCTGGGTTATCGCTGGCACCCTGAGTACACCGTCTATGAGGAGTATTGGGACTTCAACCAGGAGCAGTACCGTGCCATCGTCCACCTCTACTCTCGGGAGTATGACTCCACTATCGTGCTTCACACTGCTCATGGTGTTGGAGTGACTATCGATATGGCGGTCCACGATGCTGCTTATGCTGCTCTGACACGTCTTCGTGGAGAGTATCAGGAGTTGGACACCTCCCCCTTTAGGCACATTGCTATCGCATCCGATGTTGGTGTGGAGGGATACTACACCGCTGCCTACTCCACTGTCACCCGAGAGCCCTTCTACCATCAGAACCTGGTTCTGCATGCTGATGGGCTGGATAGAGCTAACCGAGCTCTTCGCCACGAGTTGTACACCACTCGTCAGCACCTTTACCGTGCTCTGACGATGTTGCACCCCTTTGTCGGATCCAAAGAGCTACCGCGTTCTATGATCTACCCAGCCAGGACCGTGATGCCCCAGGGCGTCGGTTGGCCAGATGTGGGAGGCTACTCTCCCGCACTTGGTCCTCTTCTGCCACTTGAGCGTCGAGTTCTGCACCAGAGTACCCGCGGACCCCAGGTTGCCGACATGGAGTTCCCGATGCCACACTACCAGCTGTCGGGCTACACCTACCTCCGTAGTACCGCGTGGGACTGATGTAGACTTGCTTGTTAGTGTTAGATGCATTCGCCGCGAGCCTGCGTGCCGCCTATGATGTCTTAGTCTATGTACTGAAATCTGTGTACCGAAATCTATGCATGATCTCTTTTGTAAGATATGCCGACTACTATGTAGTGTCTATCGTGCTGCTTTCGTTGTGCATGTTTCATCATGAATGATTCTTGTCTTTGAAAATTTCTCAATGCTGAACTACCCCTGTTATATATTAGCAAGATGGTTAGACCAGGTGGTCGTGGTCGTGGTGGCAACGCCCCACCACCGCCTGAGTACATGGCTGGGATGATGCAACAGTTTGAGCTGAATCGTCAGTTCATGGAGAATATTATTGCTCAGTTTCCTCGCCCCAATATGAACCAGCAGCCAACCCAAGTGACTCTGCAGGATTTCATGCGCCTCAACCCAACCGTGCATCGCAGCTCAACTCAGCCTCTGGATGCTGATGACTGGCTCCGTGACATCACCTATGAGATGGAGTCTGCTGATGTAGCCCCTGCCAGCTATGTCACCTTTGCTTCCTTCTTCCTGAAAGGACCCGCAGCTCAATGGTGGGACAGCCACAGGCGTACTCTGCCAGCTGGAACAATCATCACCTAGCCAGACTTCCAAGCTGCCTTCCGTGCTCACTTCATTCCTCAGGGAGTCATGGACCGGAAGAAGCGTCAGTTCCGCAACCTCACCCAAGGCAACAAAACTGTGGAAGCTTATCAGCGGGAGTTTCTGGACTTGTCCCGCTATGCTGAGGAGGACATTGCAACTGATGCACACAGACAGGAGAAGTTCCGTGATGGCCTTCAAGCTGACATCAAGCTCACACTTCTAGTGCATGACTTTGCTGATTTCGCCACCCTGGTGAACAAGGCCATCAATGTTGAAACTGGTCTGCAGGAATACCAGAGCTCTCACAAGCGCAACCATGACACGGGCTCATCTTCGGGCCTGTCCTCACAGAAGCCTAAGATATGGATTCCCAACAGCATGTACCAGCCAACTGCACCTGCCCCAAGGCAGTCCTATGCTGCACCTCGTCTGCCTGCTCCACCAACTAGGTAGCCAAGGCTTCCAGCTCCACCACCCCAAGCTCCTGTTCCCACTCCCAATAATGGTCTATGCTACAAGTGTGGCCAACCTGGTCACCTTGCCAGGAACTGCTATCAGAATTAGAACCAGAATCAACTGGCCCTTCCCACAGCTGGCCGTGGAAGCAACCAGCCTCGCAATAACGATGCCAAGTCTTATGGTCGTGTTCATGCCAACCACGTTGATCTCAATGAAGTTCTAGACCAGCATGCTACTGTGATGAGTACACTCCTCGTAAATTCAGTACCTGCATCTGTTTTATTCGATTCAGGAGCATCGCATTCATTCATGTCAGAAGATTTTGCATACAAGCATGACGTTAAGTGTGAGGAGATGAACACTTTGATATTGGTAAAAACCCCCGTGGGACAATGTCAAACTTCACTGGTTGGCATCGACGTCCCCGTGGAAATCGAAGGGCTGGAATTCTATGCCTCTCCCATTATCCTGAAGTCATCTAACATCGACCTCATTCTGGGAATGGATTGGTCGAAAGCGCATACCGCTTCTATAGTTTGCGCCACTAAGGTCGTCCATCTGTTACACCCTTCTGATGAAATAATAGCTTACCAAGCTCATCTAGTTCAGAACGCTGAGGCATGGCTTTATGCCTTGAATGCGTTGAACGCTGCACCACTCGAGGGCATTGAAAACATTCCCGTCATTCGTGAATTCCAAGATGTCTTCCTAGAAGAACTTCCAGGGATTCCCCCTGCTAGAGCTATCGAATTCATCATCGACTTGAAACCCGGCACCACCCCTATAGCTAAACGACCCTACAAGATGCCGCCGCATGAACTCATTGAGCTTAAGGAGGAAATCGACAAATCTCTTGTCAAAGGTTTCATTCGCCCAAGTTGCTCTCCTTGGGGAGCACCTTCTCTCTTTGTTAAGAAGAAGGATGGGACAAACCGATTAGTCCAAGACTACCGTCCTATAAACCAAGCTACCATTCAGAATAAATACCCTCTTCCTCGGATCAATGATCTTTATGATCAACTGGCTGGCTCATCAGTGTTTTCCAAACTCGACTTGAGGTTGGGTTACCACCAGATCCGTGTTCGTGAAGAGGACATCTCAAAAACCGCCTTCGTGACTCGGTATGGGTCATACGAGTACACCGTCATGTCATTCGGCTTAACGAATGCTCCCGCCACCTTCTCTCTCCTAATGAACTATATATTCATGGATTACCTCGACAAGTTCATCGTGGTTTATTTGTACGATATCCTTGTATTTTCCAAGAACGAGGAAGAACATGCTGAACATCTTCGTCTTGTGCTGGAAAAGCTTCGAGAGCATGAACTGTATGCTAATTATTCCAAGTGTGAATTCTGGCTCCCCGAAGTAATCTATCTTGGGCATGTCATCTCCAAGGATGGTACTGCCATCAACCCTGAATGAGTTCAGGCTATTCTCGATTGGACTCCTCCGAAGAATGTCAAGCAAGTCCGAAGTTTTCTCGGTCTCGCCAGCTATTGCCGTCGATTCGTCGAGAACTTCTCCAAGATTGCAAGACCTCTGACTAATCTATTGCATAAGGGTGTCAAGTTCGACTAGACAGACAAGCGTCAGGAAAGTTTCCAGGCGCTCAAAGACAAGTTGACTTCTGCCCCAGTGCTTGCTCCACCTGATACTAAGAAGGACTTCGTCATTTACTGTGACGCTTCCCGTCAAGGATTAGGCTGTGTCCTAATGCAAGAGCGCAGAGTGATTGCTTATGCCTCTCATCAACTGCACCCTCATGAAGAAAACTACCCAGTTCACGACCTCGAGCTTGCTGCTGTCATTCATGCACTGAAGCAGTGGCGACATTACCTTCTCGGTAATCGTTGCGAGATCTTCACCGACCACCAAAGTTTGAAGTATCTGTTTACTCAGCCAGATCTGAACCTCCATCAGCAGAGATGGATGGAGACTGTGGCAGACTTTGACGTGGGTATATCCTATACCCCCGACAAGGCTAATGTAATGGCTGATGCCTTGAGCCACAAGTCTTACTGCAATCACCTCCAGGTTCACAAAGTTCAGCCCTCGCTTGTCGAAGAATTTAGAAAGCTGAACCTTCATATTGTTCCTCCTGGAGCACTCGCCCCCCTCCCCCAGAGTTTTAGAAGAAGAATCTTTGTGTGGTTACTAAGGGTTCTCTAAATACCCTGGCTGTCGTACCAGATCTCGTAGCTGGTATAAAGACTATTCAAGGTTGTGACTCTGAAGTCCATAAGATTAAATGTCATCTAGCAGAAGGAAAGCCCTCCTTCTTCTCTATCGTCGATGATGGTGCCTTGTAATTCAAAGGCCGCCTAGTGGTACCACGTTTGAGGAAAAACCTAGATCAGACTAAAGGGGTTATGAAAGAAGCTCATGATACGCCTTTGTCTATTCATCCTGGTAGTACAAAGATGTACCAAGACATCCGTCAAAGATTCTGGTGGTCTAATATGAAGCAGGATATTGCTCGTTATGTTGCTGAGTGTGACATTTGTCGCCGTATCAAAGCAGAGCATCAAAGGCCTGCTGGAACTCTGCAACCTATCTCTATTCTTGAATGGAAATGGGACCATGTTGAAATGGACTTCGTCACTGGATTTCCCAAATCGCAGAAAGGTAATGATGCTATTCTTGTCGTCATTGACCGGCTTTTTAAAGTTGCACATTTTCTGGAGGTCAAAGAGACAATCACTGCTAGTCAGCTTGCTACTCTCTACATGTCCAGAATTGTTTCACTTCACGATATTCCACTGGTCATCAGTTCAGACCGTGGCAGCTTATTCACTTCAAGATTTTGGGCAAGTTTCCAAGAAGCTATGGGAACTCATCTATCATTCAGTACGGAGTTTCATCCTCAGTCATAAGGACAGGTTGAACGTGTCAACCAAGTTCTCGAAGACATGCTTCGAGCTTGTGTAATTTAATTCGGCAAGAAATGGGAGGAATCTCTTCCATATGCCGAGTTATCTTATAATAATAGCTATCAAGCTAGTCTGAAGATGTCCCCCTTCGAAGTGCTATATGCACGAAAGTGTCGAACCCCTCTGAACTGGTCAGAAACTGGGGAACGTCCACTCTTCGGACCGGATATTATCCAACAGGCCGAAGAAAAAGTTCGCATTATTCGCGAGAATCTCAAGACTGCTCAGTCACGTCAGAAGAGCCAGTATGACCGTCATCACAAAGACATGGTCTATCAACCTGGCGAAAAGGCCTATCTTCGAGTTACACCAATGAAGGGTGCTCACCGCTTCGGGATCAAGGGTGAGCTAGCTCCTCGCTATATCAGTCCTTTCACTATTCTCGAAAGGCGTGGAAAAGTGGTATATCAACTGGAGCTTCCGCCGAACCTTTCTCAGGTTAACGATGTGTTCCATGTGTCACAACTCCGCCGTTGCTTCAAGGATCCAATCCGAGCGGTGGATCATGAAGTGCTCGAATTGCAATAGGACCTCTCCTATAAAGAGCATCCGGTCCGCATTCTTGACCAAGCTGAACGCCGCACACGTTAGAAGGCGATCAAGTTCCTCAAAGTCTAGTGGTCGAATCACTCTGAAGACGAAGCCACTTGGGAACGCGAGGACCACCTGCGTGATGAATACCCCGCACTATTTCCTTCTACCTCCTAAATCTTGGGACGAGATTTCTTGTAGTGGAGGAGATTTGTAACGCTCGGGTAATTAGGCTACAATAAACTCTCTTAATGATGCCATGTCATCTGTGATTACTGTTGCTAAACTTTCGTTAGTTCAAACCGATTCAAAAATCAATTCAGAAAAATGGCAAACAACAAAAGTTTTTAAAAGTTGAAACAAAAATGTTCGGTCAGTGCCAAATATTGCACTGGTAATTATGGTGAAGTAAACACATTTTAAGAAAATGCCTAAATACTTTAAAATGAAATAAAACAGAAAAGAAAATAAATAAAAAAAAGAAATTACAAAACCAAAAACAAAAAAAGGGGGAAGCCCCCCTGGACCAGGCGGCCCAGCTCACACCGGTCGGCCCACCTGGCCCAGCTGGCCACGCCTGGCCCGCCTCCCTCGGCCGCGCCCCCTTCCCCTGTCCCCCCGACCCGGGTCGGAACAAGGCGCGTCCCCGCCGCACCCCCCTCGCCGGCGTCGAGGAGAGGATAAGGCCGCCACGCCCCCGCCTCCTCGATCCCGCCTCCCACTCGCCCCCATGCTCATCCTCTCGGTCCCTGCGCCTCCCTCTCCCCTCAGATCCACCTCGCCCCTCCCCTCGTTCCCCACTGCAACCGAGCACCGCCATGACCTCGCCGCCGTAGAACTCGCGGCCACCGCGACCTCCGCATCTCTCCGACGTGTCCGCTCGCTCCCTCTCCCTTGACTACGCCTCCCCAACGAGCCGCAGGACGCCGGACGCCCACAAACGCTGCCCCGGCCTCGTCTTCTTCCTCGGATCCCCGACGCGTCTCCGACGAGCGCCGTCGACTCTGCAGCTCCTAAATCCCCCAAGGGCCTTCGTGTGTGCCGCTCGGTGAGCTCTCCCGCCTCCTGCTCCTCCTTGTTAAGCCCCTCGTGCACCGTAGCTACGTCGTCGCCATTGCCATGAGCTCACCGCCGCAGGTCGCTTCGCCGCCGTGGCCATGGCCTCTGTCATGCTCGCCTGAGCGCGACATCGAACTCCTGGTGCTCGTAGGAGCCTAATGAGCCCGCGCCCGAGCCTCCCTGTGCCTCCTAGCGTAGTTCACATCGACGTCCCGAGCGCGCTGCCACCCGCGCTCGTCGCCGGCGTGCCTCCGGTGACCAAATGGTCACGAGCCAGCGCCCGTTGCATTCTCCACCTGACACATGACTCGCCTGGCCTCTCCGTTCGCTCGCGAGTGTGCTGCATCGTCGTTCTCTTGCGCTCGACTCCGTCGTCCGCCGATGAGCTCGCCACGCTCGATTCCGGTCCCCCCTGCCGCCACAACCACCCCCGTTGGACGCGGCGCAGCCATAGCTTTCGAACGTGCCCGAAAACTCGTCGAACGGTGCCCTCTAGAGGTTTTCCGACCACCTCCCGAGCCGCACCGCCGCGTTTTGCCTTGCCGGCGTCGCTCCGGCGCTGACCGCCGATGTGGCTAGGCGGGCCCCACCTCTGTGTCATTGGCCAGTGGGCCCTGGTGGCCCTGTTGACTGGGTTGACCCAGTCAACTGCTGATTGGGCAGCCCAGTGGCACTGACATGCGGGCCCCATGCAATAAAATGAATAAAAAGAAATAGATAAACTGCTAATTAATTAATTAATTAAATAAAACCTAATCTCTCACTGACTACTGGGCCCCCACCTGCTAATTAAACCAATTAATTAGTCTAAACCCCCCTGTTAGTGTCCTGTCAATGACATGTGGGTCCCCCTGGACCCACCTGGCTGGTTTGACTGGTCAACCGACCAGTTGACCTGCTGACATCACTCTGTTGTCATGCCTGCATCATCATTCACTGTTTTGGATAATGTTAGAATTAAATAACTAATCAAAATCAAAAAATGATTTAAATCTTTAGAAAATCATATCTTTTAATCCGTAACTCGGATGAAAATACTTTCTACATGAAAGTTGCTCAGAACGACGAGACAAACCCAAATACGCAGCCCATTCGCCCGCCATGTTTCCTAGCATACCGAACACGCAACTTTCCCCCTCCGGTTCATTTGTCCGAAAACGCGAAACACCGGGAATACTTTCCCGGATGTTTCCCCCTTCACCGATACCACCTCGTACCGCGTTAGGGCACACCTAGCATCACGCTTTGCCATGTCACGCATCGCCATGCATTTGTTTGCATTATATTTATTGTTTCTTCCCCCTCTTCTCTCGTTAGACACCGAGACCGACGTCGCTGCTACCCAGTACGACTACGGAGTTGACGACCCCTCTCTCTTGCCAGAGCAACCAGGCAAGCCCCCCCTTGATCACCAGATATCGCCTACTCTACTCTCTACACTACTTGCATTAGAGTAGTGTAGCATGTTACTGCTTTCCGTTAATCCTATCCTGATGCATAGCCTGTCCTTGCTACTACTGTTGTTACCTTACCTGCAATCCTAATGCTTAGTATAGGATGCAAGTTTATCATCAGTGGCCATACATTATTGTCCGTCTGCCATGCTATACTATCGGGCCGTGATCACTCGGGAGTTGATCATGAGTATATACCTATACATAATATATGATACTTGTGTGACTAAAGACGGGTCGGCTCGTAGGAGTACCCGCGAGTGATTCACGGATTGGGTCCGAAAGGACGTTTGTCCCGACGGCCCTCTGAGTGGATCTTTGTGGCGAAGCGACAGGGCAGGTTGAGACCACCTAGGAGAGAGGTGGGCCTGGCCCTGGTCGGCGTTCGCGGTTATTTCAAAATAACACGTTTAACGAGATCTTGGTATTTGATCTGAGTCTGGCTACTGGCCTCTACGCACTAACCATCTATGCGGGGACAGTTATGGGCACTCGACGTTGTGGTATCAGCCGAAGCCTTCGTGATGTCAGCGATTGAGCGACGCGTGCCGGGTTGGACCGCGTAACGCAACTTCCTTTGTAATGGAGGTTGCTAGGTCTGCTCACCGGCCGCGTACGCAACGTGCAGGTGTGCAATGGGCGATGGGCCCAGACCCCTGCGCCATAGGATTTAGACCGGCGTGCTGACCTCTCTGTTGTGCCTAGGTAGGGCTGCGACGTGTTGATCTTCCGAGGCCGGGCATGACCCAGGAAAGTGTGTCCGACCAAATGGGATCGAGTGTGTTGGGTTATGTGGTGCACCCCTGCAGGGAAGTTAATCTATTCGAATAGTCGTGATCTTTGGTAACAGGACGACTTGGAGTTGTACCTTGACCTTATGACAACTAGAACCGGATACTTAATAAAATGCACCCTTTCAAGTGCCAGATACAACCGGTGGTCGCTCTCTCATAGGGCGACGAGGGGAGGATTATGGTTAGGGTTATGCTATGCGATGCTACTTGGTGAACTTACCATCTACTCTCTTCTCCTGCTGCAAGATGGAGGTTACCAGAAGCGTAGTCTTCGAAAGGACTAGCTATCCCCCTCTTATTCCGGCATTATGCAGTTCAGTTCACATATGATAGCCTTATTCCAGTTGATAACAATGCATACATATGTAGTGTAGCTCCTTGCTTGCTAGTACTTTGGATGAGTACTCACGGTTGCTTTGCTCTCTTTTCCCCCTTCCTATACCCGATTGCTGCGACCAAACGATGGAGCCCAGGAGCCAGATGCCACTGTCAATGACGACTACTACTACTCGGGAGGTGCCTACTACTACGTGCAGCCCGCTGACGGCGACCAGGAGTAGTTTAGGAGGATCCCAGGCAGGAGGCCTGCGCCTCTTTCGATCTGTATCCCAGTTTGTGCTAGCCTTCTTAAGGAAAACTTGTTTAACTTATGTCTGTACTCAGATATTGTTGCTTCCGCTGACTCGTCTATGATCGAGCTCTTGTATTCGAGCCCTCGAGGCCCCTGGCTTGTAATATGATGCTTGTATGACTTATTTTATTTGTAGAGTTATGTTGTGATATCTTCCCGTGAGTCCCTGATCTTGATCATACACATTTGTGTGTATGATTAGTGTATGATTGAATCGGGGGCGTCACACCTAGGCACGCCCCCACCCTCGTGGGCCCCTCATAGCTCCATCGACCTACTTCTTCCTCCTATATATATCCATATACCGCAAAAACATCCAGGAGCACCACGAAACCCTATTTCCACCGCCGCAACCTTATGTACCCAAGAGATCCCATCTTGGGGCCTTTTTCCGGAGCTCCGCCAGAGGGGGAATTGATCACGGAGGGCTTCTACATCAACACCATAGCCTCTCCGATGATGTGTGAGTAGTTTACCACAGACCTTCGGGTCCATAGTTATTAGCTAGATGGCTTCTTCTCTCTCTTTGGATCTAAATACAAAGTTCTCCTCGATGTTCTTGGAGATCTATTCGATGTAATTCTTTTTGCAGTGTGTTTGTCGAGATCCGATGAATTGTGGGTTTATGATCAAGTTTATCTGTGAACAATATTTGATTCTTCTCTAAAATCTTTTATGTATGATTTTTTTATCTTTGCAAGTCTCTTCAAATTATCAGTTTGGTTTGGCCTACTAGATTGATGTTTCTCGCAATGGGAGAAGTGCTTAGCTTTGGGTTCAATCTTGCGGTGTCCTTTCCCAGTGACAGCAGGGGCAGCAAGGCACGTATTGTATTGTTGCCATCGAGGATAAAAAGATGGGGTTTATATCATATTGCTTGAGTTTATCCCTCTACATCATGTCATCTTGCCTAATGTGTTACTCTGTCCTTATGAACTTAATACTCTAGATGCATGCTGGATAGCGGTCGATGTGTGGAGTAATAGTAGTAGATGCAAAATTGCTTCGGTCTAGTTGTCGCGGACGTGATGCCTATATACATGATCATGCTTAGATATTCCCATAATTATGCACTTTTTTATCAATTGCTCGACAGTAATTTGTTTACCCACCGTAATACTTATGCTATCTTGAGACAAGCCACTAGTGAAACCTATGGCCCCCGGGTCTATCTTCTATCATATAAGTTTCCAATCTATTTTACTTTGCAATCTTTACTTTCAATCTATATCATAAAAATACCAAAAATATTTATCTTATTATCTCTATCAGATCTCACTCTCGTAAGTGATAGTGAAGGGATTGACAACCCCTTTATCGCGTTGGTTGCGAGGTTCTTATTTGTTTGTGTAGGTGCGAGGTGACTTGCGTGTAATCTCCTACTGGATTGATACCTTGGTTCTCAAAAACTAAGGGAAATAATTATGCTACTTTGCTGCATCACCCTTTCCTCTTCAAGGGAAAACCAACGCAGTGCTCAAGAGGTAGCAAACAGGATTTCTGGCGCGGTTGTCGGGGATATCTACGCACAAGTCAAGACATACAAAGTACCCATCACAAACTCTTATCCCTCGCATTACATTATTTGCCATTTGCCTCTCGTTTTCCTCCCCCCCACTTCACCTTTTCCTTTTCTTCGCCTTCTTCCCGTGTGTCTTTTTGTTTGTGTTTCCATGTGCCTTCTATTTGCTTGCATCTTTGCTTGCTAACAATCTATTGATATGGATCCACTTAAAGTGTTCTACTTGGATCATCTTCGATCCTTATGCACTCATGCTGAAACCCGAACTAGCCTAGTTGATGGGAAATCTTTAGATGAGCATGCTCATTTTGTGCGTCTTTGTTTGTCTAAAAAGGGGAAGCTCTTATGGTATCAAATAAATAGTTTGCTATGCTATGCTTGGAAGCTTTGTGAAATTTATTACTTGTTGCTCTAAGAACCCTAAAAAACACCTTCCCTACCTATGTGAGTTTAATGATAATGAAATCTTATCTTCTTATGGAAAGGGTGTTTATAGTTACTATGATATCGAACAAATTGAAGAATTTGTCGTTTTTAAGGGTGCTCATGAAGTTGCTTCTTTGATTGAAAAGTATGATATTACTCTCTACAAATCTGAAAATTCCGACATACTTAAATATTTCTATGAAAACTAAGCTCACAATGCCTATGTTAAGGAATTTATTGAGAGAATGACCATTGCTTTGGAAAAAAATAATGATATGCACGAATCTATAGATAATTATGATTCTGATGATTTGATTGAAATATCCCTTGATAAACATGATGCTTGCTACTCTTATGGCCATGATGCCAATATTATTGGAGATGAATTTGCTATAGTTCCTTATGTTAAACACAAGATTATTGCTATTGCACCCATACTTGATAGTTCCTTGAATCAAAAGCATGATTGTAATGATTTTACTATAAATTCTATGGATGTCAATTGTGCTAATAATATGCAAAACCCTAAGCTTGGGGATGCTAGTTTTGCTATGTCCACTACTTGTTACAATGATCATGATTGGGGTGATTCTTCTTATGATCTTGAAAATTTATTTTAGCCCCATGATGAATATGATATTGATAATAGTGTTTGCAATATTATTAAAAGTGGGTTTGGCGAGGTCATGACTTTAGTTAATGTTAATCCCACTATTTTGGAAGAGTGTCAACTTTGCATGCATGTGGATCGTGTTGAAAATATTTTATGTGATAGCTATTTTGTTGAATTTGCTTATGATCCCACATGTAATTATTATGAGAGAGGAAAATATGATTGTAGAAATTTTCATGTTACTAAATTACCTCTCGTTATGTTGAGATTGCTATTGTTTCTTTCCGCTTCCTTGCATATGCTAGTTTTTGCTTGCTATGATAATTTGTTTGCCTATAAGAAGCCTATGCATAGGAAGTATGTTAGACTTAGATGTGATTCTCATATACTACATGATTCTCTCTTCGTGTTTCAATTGCTATCTTTCATGTGAGCATCATTAAAATTATCGATGCCTAGCTAGGGGCGTTAAACGATAGCGCTTGTTGGGAGGCAACCCAATTTTATTTTTGTTTCTTGCTTTTTGGTTAAGTTTGTAAATAAAAAATTCATCTAGCATCTGTTTAGATGTGGTTTTATGCTTTCAATTAGTGTTTGTGCCAAGTAGAACCTTGGGGAAGACTTTGGGTAAGTTTTTGCGATCTTGCTGTAAAAAACAGAAACTTTAGCGCTCACAAGATTGGCTGCCATTTTTTACTGGAGAATGCGATTAGGTTGATTATTTTTGAAGATGATTAATAGAAAAATTCATCACGTCCACCAATTTATTTCATAATTTTTGGGGTTACATAAGTATTCGAAACCTACATATTACTACAGACTGTTCTGTTTTTGACAGATTCTGTTTTTCGTGTGTTGTTTGCTTATTTTGATGAATCTATGGCTAGTATCGGAGTGTATGAACCATATAGAAGTTGGAATACAGTAGGTTTAACACCAATATAAATAAAGAATGAGTTCATTACAGTACCTAAGTGGTGGTTTGTTTTCTTATACTAACGGAGCTCATGAGATTTTCTGTTGAGTTTTGTGTTGTGAAGTTTTCAAGTTTTGGGTAAAGATTTCATGGATTATGGAATAAGGAGTGGCACGAGCCTAATCTTGGGGATTCCCAAGGCACCTCAAGGTAAAATTCAAGGACAACCAAAATCCTAATCTTGGGGATGCCCCAGAAGGCATCCCCTCTTTCGTCTTCGTCCATCGGTAACTTTACTTGAGGCTATATTTTTATTCACCACATGATATGTGTTTTGCTTGGAGCGTCTTGTATGATTCGAGTCTTTGATTTTTAGTTTACCACAATCATCCTTGCTCTACACACCTTTTGGGAGAGACACACATTAATTGGAATTTATTAGAATACTCTATGTGCTTCACTTATATCTTTTGAGCTAGATAATTTTGCTCTAGTACTTCACTTATATCTTTTAGAGCACAGTGGTCGCTTTATTTTATAGAAATTATTGATCTCTCATGCTTCACTTATATTATTTTGAGAGTCCTTTAGAACAGCATGGTAATTTGCTTTGGCTATAAAATTGGTCATAATATGATAGGCATCCAAGATTGGTATAATAAAAACTTTCATAAAAAAGGTGAATTGAATACTATGAGAAGTTTGATACTTGATAATTGTTTTGGGATATAAAGATGGTGATATTAGAGTTGTGCTAGTTGAGTAGTTGTGAATTTGAGAAATACTTGTGTTGAAGATTGCAAGTCCCGTAGCATGCACGTATGGTAACCGTTGTGTAACAAATTTGAAACATGAGGTGTTTTTTGATTGTCTTCCTTATGAGTGGCGGTCGGGGACGAGCGATGGTCTTTTCCTACCAATCTACCCCCCTAGGAGCATGCCCGTAATGATTAATTTTTGATGACATGTAGATTTTTGCAATAAGTATGTGAGTTCTTTATGACTAATGTTGCGTCCATGGATTATACACACTCTCACCTTTCCATCATTGCTAGCCTCTTCGGTACCGTGCATTTCCCTTTCTCACCTTGAGAGTTGGTGCAAACTTCGCCGGTTCATCCGGTTCATCCAAACCCCGTGATATGATAAGCTCTATCACACATAAACCTCCTTATATCTTCCTCAAAACAGCCACCATACCTACCTATTATGGCATTTCCATAGCCATTCCGAGATATATTGCCATGCAACTTTCCACCGTTTCATTTATGACACGCTTCATCATTGTCATATTGCCTTGCATGATCATGTATTTGACATCGTATTTGTGGCAAAACCACCATGCATAATTTATCATACATGTCACTGTTGATTCATTGCCCTTCCCAGTACACCGCCAGATGCATTCATATAGAGTCATGTTTTGTTCTAGTATCAAGTTGTAATCATTGAGTTGTAAATAAATAGGAGTGTGATGATCATCATTAATAGAGCATTGTCCCAAATAAAAAAAGGAAAGGCCAAATAAAAAAGGCCCAAAAAATAAAAAAAAGAGAAAAAAGGGACAATGCTACTATCCTTTTTTTCCACACTTGTGCTTCAAAGTAGCACCATGATCTTTATGATAGAGAGTCTCTTGTTTTGTCACTTTCATATACTAGTGGGAATTTTTCATTATAGAACTTGGCTTGTATATTCCAACAATGGGCTTCCTCAAATGCCCTAGGTCTTCATGAGCAAGCAAGTTGGATGCACACCCACTTAGTTTCTTTTGTTGACCTTTCATACATTTATATCTCTAGTACATCCGTTGCATGGCAATCCCTACTCCTTGCATTGACATCAATTGATGGGCATCTCCCTAGCCCGTTGATTAGCCGCGTCGATGTGAGACTTTCTCCTTTTTTGTCCTCTCCACATAACCCCCATCATTATATTCTATTCCACCCATAGTGCTATATCCATGGCTCACGCTCATGTATTGCGTGAAAATTGAAAAAAGTTTGAGATTACTAAAGTATGAAACAATTGCTTCGCTTGTCATCGGGGTTGTGCATGATGACAACATTCTTGTGTGACGAAAATGGAGCATGACCAAACTATATGATTTTGTAGGGATGAACTTTCTTTGGCCATGTTATTTTGAGAAGACATGATTACTTAGTTAGTATGCTTGAAGTATTATTATTTTTATGTCAATATTAAACTTTTGTCTTGAATCTCTCGGATTTGAATATTCATGGCACAATAAATAAAATTACATTGAGAATTATGCTAGGTAGCATTCCACATCAAAAATTCTATTTTTATCATTTACCTACTCGAGGACGAGCAGGAATTAAGCTTGGGGATGCTTGATACGTCTCCAACGTATCTATAATTTTTGATTGTCCCATGCTATTATATTATCTGTTTTGGATGTTTAATGGGCTTTATTATACACTTTTATATTATTTTTGGGACTAACCTACTAACCCAAGGCCCAGTGCAAATTGTTGTTTTTTTTGCCTATTTTGGTGTTTCGCGGAAAAGGAATATCAAACGGAATGAAACCTTCGGGAGAGTTATTCTTGGAACAAACGTGATCCAAGGGACTTGGAGTAGACGTCAAGAAAGGAGCGAGGAGGCCACGAGGCAGGGAGGCGCGCCTGCCCCCTGGGCGCCCCACCCTCGTGGGCCCCTCACCGCTCCACCGACCTACTTCTCCCTCCTATATATATCCATATACCCCCAAAACATCCAGGAGCACCACGAAACCATATTTCCACCACCGCAACCTTCTGTACCCAAGAGATCCCATCTTGGGGCCTTTTTCTGGAGCTCCGCCGGAGGGGGAATCGATCATGGAGGGCTTCTACATCAACACCATAGCCTCTCCGATGATGTGTGAGTAGTTTACCACAGACCTTCGAGTCCATAGTTATTAGCTAGATGGCTTCTTCTCTCTCTCTCTTTTGATATCAATACAAAGTTCTCCTCGATCTTCTTGGAGATCTATTCGATGTAATTCTTTTTGTGGTGTGTTTGTCGAGATCCGATGAATTGTGGGTTTATGATCAAGTTTATCTATGAACAATATTTGATTCTTCTCTGAAATCTTTTATGTATGATTTGTTATCTTTGCAAGTCTCTTCGAATTATCAGTTTGGTTTGGCCTACTAGATTGATCTTTCTTGCAATGGGAGAAGTGCTTAGCTTTGGGTTCAATCTTGTGGTGTCCTTTCCCAGTGACAGCAGGGGCAGCAAGGCACATATTGTATTGTTGCCATCGAGGATAAAAAGATGGGGTTTATATCATATTGCTTGAGTTTATCCCTCTACATCATGTCATCTTGACTAATGCGTTACTCTATTCTTATGAACTTAATACTCAAGATGCATGCTGGATAGCGGCCGATGTGTGGAGTAATAGTAGTAGATGCAGAATCGTTTCGGTCTACTTGTCGCAGACGTGATGCCTGTATACATGATCATGCCTAGATATTCTCATAATTATGCACTTTTCTATCAATTGCTCGACAGTAATTTGTTTACCCACCGTAATACTTATGCTATCTTGAGAGAAGCCACTAGTGAAACCTATGGCCCCGGGTCTATCTTCTATCATATAAGTTTCCAATCTATTTTACTTTGCAATCTTTACTTTCAATCTATATCATAAAAATACCAAAAATATTTGTCTTATTAGCTCTATCAGATCTCACTCTCGTAAGTAACCGTGAAGGGATTGACAAACCCTTTATCGCGTTGGTTGCGAGGTTCTTATTTGTTTGTGTAGGTGCGAGGTGACTTGCGTGTAGTCTCCTACTGGATTGATACCTTGGTTCTCAAAAACTGAGGGAAATACTTACGCTACTTTGCTGCATCACCCTTTCCTCTTCAAGGGAAAACCAACGCAGTGCTCAAGAGGTAGCGCTGGTATCGAGATTGAATTAGGAATGAAGATACCGACAATCAAATCTCGGGCAAGTAACATACCGACAAACAAAGGGAGTAACGTATGTTGTCATAACGGTTCGACCGCCAAAGATCTTCGTAGAATATGTAGGAGCCAATATGGCATCCTGGTTCTGCTATTGGTTATTGACTGAAGAGGTGTCTCGGTCATGTCTACATAGTTCTCGAACCCGTAGGGTTCGCACGCTTAACATTCGATGACGATATTGTATTACATGAGTTATGTGATTTGGTGATCGAATGTTGTTCGGAGTCCCAGATGAGATCATGGACATGACGAGGAGTCTTGAAATGGTCGAGTGGTAAAGATTGATATATAGGATGATAGTATTCGGACACCGGAAGTGTTCCGGAGGGTACTGGGTACATATCGGGTCACCGGAAGGGGTTCCGGGTACCCCCGACAAAAGATATGGGCCTAATGGGCCAAGAGAGGAAACGCACCAGCCACCAGGGGCTGGTGCGCCCCCCATATGGGCCGAACCAGAGGATAAGGAAATAGGAGAAGGGAGAAGGAAAGGGGAGGGATTCGACCTCCCCCTTCCTTCCCTCCTCCCTCCTCCTTCCTTCCCCCTCCGACAGTTAAGGAAGGGGGGCGCCCGCCATGGGGAGACCCCAAGTAGGATTCGTCCTACTTGGGCGCCTCCTGGGCTGCCGCCCCTCTCTCTTTCACCTATATATATATATATATATGGGGGGCGCCCCTAGCACAACCAGACAATTGCCTAGCCGTGTGCAGCGCCCCCCTCCACCGTTTACACCCCTGGTCATATTTTCGTAGTGCTTAGGCGAAGCCCTGCGGAGATCACTTCACCTTCACCATCACCACGCCGTCGTGCTGACGGAACTCATCTACTGCCTCGACGTCTTGCTGGATCAAGAAGGCGAGGGAGGTCACCGAGCTGAACGTGTGCAGAACGCGGAGGTGTCGCGCGTTCGGTACTTTATCGTTTGAAGCTCAAAGAAGTTCAACTACATCAACCTCGTTTTGAAGCGCTTCCACTTACGGTCTACGAGGGTACGTAGACACACTCTCCCCCTCGTTACTATGTATCTCCATGGATATATCATTGCGTGTGCATAGAAAAAAAATTGTTTTCCATGCAATGATTCCTAAACAGTGGCATCATGAGCCAGGTCTATGCGTAGATGATATGCACGAGTAGAATACAAAGGGTTGTGGGCGGTGATAGTCATACTGCTTACCACTGATACGTCTCCAACGTATCTATAATTTTTAATTGTTCCATGCTATTATATATTCTGTTTTAGATGCTTAATGGGCCTATTTATACACTTTTATATTATTTTTGGGACTAACCTATAAACCGGAGGCCCAGCCCAAATTGTTGTTTTTTGCCTATTTCAGTGTTTCGCAGAAAAAGAATATCAAATGGAGTCCAAATGGAATGAAACCTTTCAGAGCGTGATTTTTGGAACAAACGTGATCCAGAGGACTTGGAGTGGACGTCAAGCAATCAACGAGGAGGCCACGAGGCAAGGGGGTGCGCCTACCCCCCTGGGCGTGCCCTCCACCCTCGTGGACCCCTCGTTGCTCCACCGACCTACTTCTTCCTCCTTGCTACCTCTTGAGCACTACGTTGGTTTTCCCCGAAGAGGAAGGGATGATGCAGCAAAGTAGCGTAAGTATTTCCCTCAGTTTTTGAGAACCAAGGTATCAATCCAGTAGGAGGCTATGCGCGAGTCCCTTGTACCTGCACAAAACAAATAAATCCTTGCAACCAACGAGAATAGGGGTTGTCAATCCCTACACGGCCACTTACGAGAGTGAGATCTGATAGATATGATAAGATAATATTTTTGGTATTTTTGTGATAAAGATGAAAAGTAAAATGAAGGCAAAGGTAAGAAGCAAAGGAGATAACTAAGAAGTAGGAGATTAATATGATAAAGATAGACCCGGGGGCCATAGGTTTCACTAGTGGCTTCTCTCGAGAGCATAGGTATTCTACGGTGGGTGAACAAATTACTGTTGAGCAATTGACAGAATTGAGCATAGTTATGAGAATATCTAGGTATGATCATGTATATAGGCATCACGTCCGAGACAAGTAGACCGACTCCTACCTGCATCTACTACTATTACTCCACTCATCGACCGCTATCCAACATGCATCTAGAGTATTAAGTTAAAAACAGAGTAACGCCTTAAGCAAGATGACATGATGTAGAGGGATAAACTCATGCAATATGATGAAAACCCCATCTTGTTATCCTCGATGGCAACAATACAATACGTGCCTTGCTACCCCGACTGTCATTGGGAAAGGACACCGCAAGATTGAACCCAAAGCTAAGCACTTCTCCCATTGCAAGAAAGATCAATCTAGTAGGCCAAACCAAACTTATAATTCGAAGAGACTTGCAAAGATAACCAATCATACATAAAAGAATTCAGAGAAGATTCAAATATTGTTCATAGATAGACTTGATCATAAACCCACAATTCATCAGTCTCAACAAACACACCGCAAAAAGAAGATTACATCGAATAGTTCTCCACAAGAGAGGGGGAGAACATTGTATTGAGATCCAAAAAGAGAGAAGAAGCCATCTAGCTAATAACTATGGACCCGTAGGTCCGAGGTAAACTACTCACACTTCATCAGAGGGGCTATGGTGTTGATGTAGAAGCCCTCCGTGATCGATGCCCCCTTCGGCGGAGCTCCGGAACAGGCCCCAAGATGGGATCTCGTGGATACAGAAAGTTGCGGTGGTGGAATTAGGTTTTTGGCTCCGTATCCGATCGTTTGGGGGTATGTAGGTATATATAGGAGGAAGGAGTACATCGGTGGAGCAACAGGGGGCCCACGAGGGTGGAGGGCGCGCCTGGGGGGGGGGGGGGGGGGGGGGGTAGGCGTGCCCCCTACCTCGTGGCCTCCTCTTTTGTGTCTTGACATAGGGTCCAAGTCTCCTGGGTCTTGTTCGTTGAGAAAATCGCGTTCCCGAAGGTTTCATTCCATTTGGACTCCGTTTGATATTCCTTTTGTTCGAAACAGCAATTCTGGGCTGGGCCTCCGGTTAATAGGTTAGCCCCAAAAATAATATAAAAGTGGATAATAAAGCCCAATAATGTCCAAAACAGTAGATAATATAGCATGGAGCAATCAAAAATTATAGATACGTTGGAGACGTATCAAGCATCCCCAATCTTAATTCCTGCTTGTCCTCGAGTAGGTAAATGATAAAAACAGAATTTTTGATGCGGAGTGCTACTTGGCATAATTTTAATGTAATTATTCTTAATTGTGGTATGAATATTCAAAACCGAAAGATTCAAGACAAAAGTTTAATGTTGACATAAAAATAATAATACTTCAAGCATACTAACAAAGCAATTATGTCTTCTCAAAATAACATGGCCAAAGAAAGTTATCCCTACAAAATCATATAATCTGGCTATGCTCCATCTTCACCACTCAAAATATTTAAATCATGCACAACCCCGATGACAAGCCAAGCAATTGTTTCATACTTCTGACATTCTCTAACTTTTTCAATCTTCACGCAATACATGAGCATGAGCCATGGACATAGCACTATAGGTGGAATAGAATGGTGGTTGTGGAGAAGACAAAAAGGGAGAAGATAGTCTCACATCAACTAGGCGTATCAACGGGCTATGGAAATGCCCATCAATAGATATCAATGTGAGTGAGTAGGGATTGCCATGCAACGGATGCACTAGAGCTATAGGTATATGAAAGCTCAAAAAGAAACTAAGTGGCTGTGCATCCAACTTGCTTGCTCATGAAGACCTAGGGCATTTTGAGGAAGCCCATCATTGGAATATACAAGCCAAGTTCTATAATGAAAAATTCCCACTAGTATATGAAAGTGATGAAATGAGAGACTCTCTACTATGAATATCATGGTGCTACTTTGAAGCACAAGTGTGGTAAAAGGATAGTAGCATTGTCCCTTCTCTCTTTTTCTCTCATTTTTTTATTTGGGCCTTTTTTATGGCCTCTTTTTTTTAATTATTTTTAGTCCGGAGTCTCATCCCGACTTGTGGGGGAATCATAGTCTCCATCATCCTTTCCTCACTAGGACAATGCTTTAATAATGATGATCATCACACTTTTTTTTCTTACAACTCAACAATTACAACTTGATACTTAGAACAAAATATGACTCTATATGAATGCCTCCGGCGGTGTACCGGGATATGCAATGACTCATGAGTGACATGTATGAAAGAATTATGAACGGTGGCTTTGCCACAAATACGATGTCGACTACATGATCATGCTAAGTAATATGACAATGATGGAGTGTGTCATAATAAGTGGAACGGTGGAAAGTTGCATGGCAATATATCTCGGAATGGCTATGGAAATGCCATAATAGGTAGGTATGGTGGCTGTTTTGAGGAATGTATATGGTGGGTGTATGATACCGGCGAAAGGTGCGCGGTATTAGAGAGGCTAGCAAAGGTGGAAGGATGAGAAAAAGTGCGTATAATCCATGGACTCAACATTAGTCATAAAGAACTCATATACTTATTGCAAAAATCTACAAGTTATCAAAGCAAAGTATTACATGCATGCTCCTAGGGGGATAGATTGGTAGGAAAAGACCATCGCTCGTCCCCGACCGCCACTCATAAGGAAGACAATCAAAAAATAAATCATGCTCCGACTTCATCACATAACGGTTCACCATACGTGCATGCTACGGGAATCAAAAACTTTAACACAAGTATTCTTCAAATTCACAACTACTCTACTAGCACAACTTTAATATCACCATCTTCATATCTCAAAACAATTATCAAGCATCAAACTTCTCATAGTATTCAACACACTCATAAGAAAGTTTTATTATTAATCTTGTATACCAAGCATATTAGTATTTTAAGCAAATTACCATGCTATTTAAGACTCTCAAAATAATCTAAGTGAAGCATGAGAGATCAATAGTTTCTATAAAACGAACCCACCACCGTGCTCTAAAAGATATAAGTGAAGTACTAGAGCAAAACTATATAACTCAAAAGATATAAGCAAAGCACATAGAGTATTCTAACAAATTCCAAATCATGTATGGCTCTCTAAAAAGGTGTGTACAGCAAGTATGATTGTGGTAAACTAAAAAGTAAAGACTCAAATCATACAAGACACTCCAAGCAAAACACATATCATGTGGCGAATAAAAATATAGCTCCAAGTAAAGTTACCGATAGAAGTAGACGAAAGAGGGGATGCCTTCCGGGGCATCCACAAGCTTTGGCTTTTAGGTGTCCTTATATTATCTTGGGGGTGCCATGGGCATCCCCAAGCTTAGGCTCTAGACACTCCTTGTTCCATAATCCATCAAATCTTTACCCAAAACTTGAAAACTTCACAACACAAAACTTAAAGTAGAAAATCTCGTGAGCTCCATTAGCGAAAGAAAACAAAAGACCACTTCAAGGTACTGTAATGAACTCATTCTTTATTTATATTGGTGTTATACCTACTTTATTCCAACTTCTCTATGGTTTACAAACTATTTTACTAGCCATAGATTCATCAAAATAAGCAAACAACACACGAAAAACAGAATCTGTCAAAAACAGAACAGTCTATAGTAATCTGTAGCTAGCGCAAGATCTGGAACCCCAAAAATTATAAAATAAATTTCTCGACTTGAGGAATTTATCTATTAATCATCTTCAAAAAGAATTAACTAAATATCACTTTGCAAATAAAAATGGCATCATTTCTCGTGAGCACTAAAGTTTCTGTTTTTTACAGCAAGTGTAACAAGGCTTTCCCCAAGTCTTCCCAATGGTTCTACTTGGCACAAACACTAATTAAACACAAAAAATACAACCAAAACAGAGGCTAGATAAATTATTTATTACTAAATATGAACAAAAAGCAAGGAATAAAAATAAAATTTGGTTGCCTCCCAACAAACGCTATCGTTTAACGCACCTAGCTAGGCATAACAAGCAAGGATAGATCTAGGTATTGCCATCTTTGGTAGGCAATCCATAAGTGGATCTCATAATAGATTCATAAGGTAATTTAATTTTCTTTCTAGGAAAGTGTTCCATGCCTTTCCTTAATGGAAATTGGAATCTAATATTTCCTTCCTTCATATCAATAATTGCACCAATCGTTCTAAGGAAAGGTCTACCAAGAATAATAGGACATGAAGGATTGCAATCTATGTCAAGAACAATAAAATCTACGGGCACATAATTCCTATTTGCAACAATAAGAACATCATTAATTCTTCCCATAGGTTTCTTAATAGTGGAATCCGCAAGGTGCAAGTTTAAAGAGCAATCCTCAAAATCACGGAAACCTAATAAATCACACAAAGTCTTTGGAATCGTGGAAACACTAGCACCCAAATCACGTAAAGCATAGCATTCATGATCTTTAATTTTAGTTTTAATAGTTGGTTCCCACTCATCATAAGCTTTCTAGGGATAGAAACTTCCAATTCAAGTTTTTCTTGATAAGATTGCATTAAGGCATCAACGATATGTTTAGTAAACGCTTTATTTTGACTATAAGCATTGTAAAAAGGAAATACAATAAATCAAAGAGCAATTTTCATAGTTAAATTCCTTGAAATCCATAATAGTGGGTTTAGCAACATCTAGGGTTTTAATTTCTTCAATCCCACTTTTATCAATTTTAGCATCAAGATCAAAAAATTCCGAATTCTTGGAACGCCTTCTAGGTAAAGGTGGATCATATTCAGTCCCATCATTATCAAGATTCATATTGAAAAAGTAATATTTAATATGGGACACATCAATAACTTTTAGATCTTCATTTTTATTTTCATAGGAACTAGAAGAACACGCTCTTATAAAGGCATAATTCTTAGCACGTATCTTAGCGGTTCTTTCTTTGCACTCATCAATGGAAATTCTCATGGCTTTGAGAGAGTCATTGATATCATGCTTAGGTGGAATAGATCTAAGTTTCAAAGAATCAACATACAGAGAAATTCTATCAACGTTCCTAGCCAACTCATCAATCTTAAGCAATTTTTCTTCAATCAAAGCATTAAAATTCTTTTGCAAAATAATAAATTCTTTAATATTAGATTCAAAATCAGAGGGAATCTTATCATAATTTCCATAAGAATTGTTGTAGGAATTACCATAATTATTAGAGGGATTACTAGGATAAGGCCTAGGATTAAAATTTCCTCTATATGCGTTGTTACCAAAATTGTTCCTACCAACAAAATTCACATCCATATATTCATTATTATTCTCAATCAAAGTAGACAAGGGCATATCATTAGGATCAGAAGAAACACTATTATTAGCAAATAATTTCATAAGTTCATCCATCTTTCCACTCAAAACATTAATTTCTTCTATCGCATGCACCTTTTTATTAGTAGATCTTTCAGTATGCCATTGAGAATAATTAACCATAATATTATCTAGGAGTTTAGTAGCTTCTCCTAAAGTGATTTCCATAAAAGTGCCTCCCGCGGCCGAATCTAAAAGATTTCTAGAAGCAAAATTCAATCCGGCATAAAAATTTTGTATGATCATCCACAAATTCAAACCATGAGTAGGGCAATTACGTATCATTAGTTTCATTCTCTCCCAAGCTTGTGCAACATGTTCATGATCAATTTGCTTAAAATTCATAATATCGTTTCTAAGAGAGATGATCTTAGCGGGAGGAAAATACTTAGAGATAAAAGCATCTTTGCACTTATTCCATGAATCAATACTATTTTTAGGCAAAGACGAAAACCAAGCTTTAGCACGATCTCTAAGTGAAAAAGGAAATAGCTTCAATTTAACAATACCATTATCCACATATTTCTTCTTTTGCATATCACACAAATCAACGAAGCTATTTATATGGGTAGCGGCATTTTCACTAGGAAGGCCGGGAAACGGATCTTTCATGACAAGATTCAGCAAAGTAGTATTAATTTCACAAGATTCAGCATCGGTAAGAGGAGTAATCGGAGTGCTAATAAAATCATTGTTGTTGGTATTGGTGAGGTCACACAATTTAGTATTATCTTGAGCCATCGTGACAAGCAAGCAAACTAACACACAAGCAAACAAAAAGCAAGCGGGCAAAAAGAGGCAAATAGAGAAAGAGAGGGAGAATAGAGAGAGAGAGGGCGAATAAAATGGCAAGGGTGAAGTGGGGGAGAGGAAAACGAGAGGCAAATGGCATATAATGTAATGCGGGAGATAAGGGTATGTGATGGGTACTTGGTATGTTGACTTTTGCGTAGACCTCCCCAGCAACGGCGCCAGAAATCCTTCTTGCTACCTCTTGAGCATTGCGTTGGTTTTCCCCGAAGAGGAAGGGATGATGCAGCAAAGTAGCGTAAGTATTTCCGTCAGTTTTTGAGAACCAAGGTATCAATCCAGTAGGAGGCTATGCCGAGTCCCTCGTACCTGCACAAAACAAATAAATCCGCGCAACCAACGCGAATAGGGGTTGTCAATCCCTACACGGCCACTTATGAGAGTGAGATCTAATAGATATGATAAGATAATATTTTTGGTATTTTTGTGATAAAGATGCAAAGTAAAATAAAGGCAAACGTAAAAAGCAAAGGAGATAACTAAGTAGTAGGTGATTAATATGATAAAGATAGACCCGGGGGCCATAGGTTTCACTAGTGGCTTCTCTCGAGAGCATAGGTGTTCTACGATGGGTGAACAAAATACTGTTGAGCAATTGACAGAACTGAGCATAGTTATGAGAATATCTAGGTATGATCATGTATATAGGCATCACGTCCAAGACAAGTACACCGACTCCTGCCTGCATCTACTACTATTACTCCACTCATCGACCGCTATCCAACATGCATCTAAAGTATTAAGTTAAAAATAGAGTAACGCCTTAAGCAAGATGACATGATGTAGAGGGATAAACTCATGCAATATGATGAAAACCCCATCTTGTTATCCTCGATGGCAACAATACAATACGTGCCTTGCTGCCCCTACAACACTGGGAAAGGACAACGCAAGATTGAACCCAAAGCTAAGCACTTCTCCCATTGCAAGAAAGATCAATCTAGTAGGCCAAACCAAACTGATAATTCGAAGAGACTTGCAAAGATAACCAATCATACATAAAAGAATTCAGAGAAGATTCAAATATTGTTCATCGATAGACTTGATCATAAACCCACAATTCATCGGTCTCAACAAACACACCGCAAAAAGAAGATTACATCGAATAGTTCTCCACAAGAGAGGGGGAGAACATTGTATTGAGATCCAAAAAGAGAGAAGAAGCCATCTAGCTAATAACTATGGACCCGTAGGTCTGAGGTAAACTACTCACACTTCATCGGAGGGGCTATGGTGTTGATGTAGAATCCCTCCGTGATCGATGCCCCCTCCGGCGGAGCTCCGGAACAGGCCCCAAGATGGGATCTCATGGATACAGAAAGTTGCGGCGGTGGAATTAGGTTTTTGGCCCCGTATCCGATCGTTTGGGGGTACGCAGGTATATATAGGAGGAAGGAGTACATCAGTGGAGCAATAGGGGGCCCATGAGGGTGAGGGCGCATCTGGGGGGGGGGGGTAGGCGCGCCCCCTACCTCGTGGCCTCCTCTTTTGTGTCTTGACGTAGGGTCCAAGTCTCCTGGGTCCTGTTCGTTGAGAAAATCACGTTCCCGAAGGTTTCATTCCGTTTGGACTCCGTTTGATATTCCTTTTCTTTGGAACCCTAAAGCAGGCAAAAACAACAATTCTGGACTGGGCCTCCGGTTAATAGGTTAGTCCCAAAAATAATATAAAAGTGGATAATAAAGCCCAATAATGTCCAAAACAGTAGATAATATAGCATGGAGCACTCACCCTCATGGGCCCCCTATTGCTCCACTGATGTACTCCTTCCTCCTATATATACCTGCGTACCCCCAAACGATCGGATACGGGGCCAAAAACCTAATTCCACCGCCGCAACTTTCTGTATCCATGAGATCCCATCTTGGGGCCTGTTCCGGAGCTCCGCCGGAGGGGGCATCGATCACGGAGGGATTCTACATCAACACCATAGCCCCTCCGATGAAGTGTGAGTAGTTTACCTCAGACCTACGGGTCCATAGTTATTAGCTAGATGGATTTTTCTCTCTCTTTGGATCTCAATACAAAGTTCTCCTCGATTCTCTTGGAGATCTATTCGATGTAATCTTCTTTTGCGGTGTGTTTGTCGAGATCCGACGAATTGTGGGTTTATGATCAAGTTTATCTATGAATAATATTTGAATCTTCTCTGGATTCTTTTATGTATGATTGGTTATCTTTGCAAGTCTCTTTGAATTATCAGTTTGGTTTGGCATACTAGATTGATCTTTCTTGCAATGGTAGAAGTGCTTAGCTTTGGGTTCAATCTTGTGGTGCTCGATCCCAGTGACAGAAAGGGAAATGACACGTATTGTATTGTTGCCATCGAGGATAAAAAGATGGGGTTTATATCATATTGCATGAATGTATCCATCTACATCATGTCATCTTGCTTAAAGCGTTACTCCGTTCTTATGAACTTAATACTCTAGATGCATGCTGGATAACGGTCAATCTGTGGAGTAATAGTAGTAGATGTAGGTAGGAGTCGGTTTACTTGTCATGGATGTGATGCCTATATACATGATCATGCCTAGATATTCTCATAACTATTCGCTTTTATATCAATTGCTCGACAGTAATTTGCCCACCGTAATACTCATGCTATCTTGAGAGAAGCCACTAGTGAAACCTATGGCCCCCGGGTCTATTCTCCATCATATTAATCTTCCATCAACAAGCTATTTCTATTACCTTTTATTTTGCAATCCTTACTTTTTATCTTTATTATAAAAGTAGCAAAAATATTATCTTATCATATCTATCAGATCTCACTCTCGTAAGTGACCGTGAAGGGATTGACAACCCCTTTATCGCGCTGGTTGTGAGGTTCTTATTTCTTTGTGTAGGTGCAAGGGACTTGAGCGTGGCCTCCTACTGGATTGATACCTTGGTTCTCAAAAACTGAGGGAAATACTTACGCTACTTTGCTGCATCACCCTTTCCTCTTCAAGGGAAAACCAACGCAGTGCTCAAGAGGTAGCAAGAAGGATTTCTGGTGCCATTGCCGGGGAGTCTATGGACAAGTCAAGTCATACCAAGTACCCATCAGAAACTCTTATCCCTTGCATTACATTATTTGCCATTTGCCTCCCCTTTTCCTCTCCCCGACTTCACCCTTGCCATTTTATTCGCCCTCTTCTTCTGTCCCCTTCTCTTTTCTAGTTTGTCTCTTTTTGCTTGCTTCTTGTTTGCTTGTGTGTTGGATTGCTTGCTTGTCACGATGGCTCAAGATAATACTAAATTGTGTGACTTTACCAATACCAACAACAATGATTTTATTAGCATTCCGATTGCTCATCTTACTGATGCCGAATCTTGTGAAATCAATGCTGTCTTGCTGAATCTTGTCAGGAAAGATCAATTCTCTGGCCTTCCTAGTGAAGATACCACTACCCATCTTAACAACTTTGTTGATTTGTGTGATATGCAAAAGAAGAAAGATGTGGATAATGATGTTGTTAAGTTGAAGCTATTTCTGTTTTCTCTTAGAGATCGTGCTAAAACTTGGTTTTCCTCTTTGCCTAAAACTAGTATTGATTCATGGAATAAGTGCAAAGATGCTTTTATCTCTAAGTATTTTCCTCCCACTAAGATCATCTCTCTTAGAAATGATATTATGAATTTTAAGAAACTTGATCATGAACATGTTACACAAGCTTAGGAGAGGATGAAATTAATGATACGTAATTGCCCTACTCATGGTTTGAATTTGTGG
Organism: Triticum urartu; assembly: GCF_003073215.2. Lineage (NCBI taxonomy): Eukaryota > Viridiplantae > Streptophyta > Magnoliopsida > Poales > Poaceae > Triticum > Triticum urartu. The sequence goes on along the minus strand of NC_053025.1, from coordinate 202,083,482 downwards.
ATGATTATACAAAAAAATTTATGCCAGATTGAATTTTGCTTCTAGAAACCTTTTAGATTCGGCCGCGGGAGACACTTTTATGAAAATCACTTTAGGAGAAGCTACTAAACTCCTAGATAATATTATCGTTAATTATTCTCAATGGCATACTGCAAGATCTACTAGTAAAAAAGTGCATGCGATAGAAGAAATTAATGTTTTGAGTGTAAAGATGGATGGACTTATGAAATTGTTTGCTAATAAGAATGTTTCTTCTTATCCTAATGATATGCCTTTGTCTACTTTGTTTGAGAATAATAACGAATCTATGGATGTGAATTTTGTTGGTAGGAACAATTTGGTAATAATGCGTCTAGAGGTAATTTTAATCCTAGACCGTTTCCTAGTAATTCCTCTAATAATGATGGTATTTCCTACAACAACTATTATGGAAATTATAATAAGACACCCTCTGATTTTGAATCTAATATTAAATATTTTATTAGTTCACAAAAGAGTTTCAATGCTTTGATTGAAGAAAAATTGTCTAAGACTGATGAGTTGGCTAGGAACGTGGATATAATTTCTCTTGATGTTGATTCTTTGAAACTTAGATCTATACCACCTAAGCATTATATCAATGAGTCTCTCAAAGCCATGAGAATTTCCATTGATGAGTGCAAAGGAAGAACAGCTAGGATGCGTGCTAAGAAAGATTGCTTTGTGAAAGTGTGTTCTTCTAGTTTTTATGATAATAATGACAAAGATCTAAAAGTTATTGATGTGTCTCCTATTAATTCTTTGTTTTGCAATATGAATCTTGATAATGATGGGACTGGAGATGATTCAAGTTTAGTTAGAAGGCGTCCCAATGATTCGGAGTTTTTAGATCTTGATGCAAAAATTTATAAAAGTGGGATTGGAGTGGTCAAAACTTTACATAGCAATGAACCCACTATCTTGTATTTCAAGGAATTTAATTATGATAATTGCTCTTTGATAGATTGTATTTCCTTGTTGCAATCCGTGCTAAATTCTCCTCATGCTTATAGCCAAAATAAAGCCTTTACTAAACATATCATTGATGCTTTGATGCGATCTTATGAAGAAAAACTTGAATTTGAAGTTTCTATCCCTAGAAAACTTTCTGATGAGTGGGAACCTACTATTAAAATTAAAATTAAAGATCATGAATGCTTTGCTTTGTGTGATTTGGGTGCTAGTGTTTCCAAGATTCCTAAAATCGTGTGTGATTTGCTAGGTTTCTGTGAATTTGATGATTGTTCTTTAAACTTGCATCTTGCGGATTCCGCTATTAAGAAACCTATGGGAAGAATTAATGATGTTATTATTATTGCAAATAGAAATTATGTGCCCGTGAATTTCATTGTTCTTGATATAGATTGCAATCCTTCATGTCCTATTGTTCTTGGTAGACCTTTCCTTAGAACGATTGGTGCAATTATTGATATGAAGGAAGGGAATATTAGATTCCAATTTCCGTTAAGGGAAGACATGGAACACTTCCCTAGAGAAAAGATTAAATTACCTTATGAATCTATTATGAGAGCCACTTATGGATTGCCTACCAAAGATGGCAATACCTAGATCTATCCTTGCTTTTATGCCTAGCTAGGGGCGTTAAACGATAGCGCTTGTTGGGAGGCAACCCAATTTTATTTTTGTTTCTTGATTTTTGATTCTGTTTAGTAATAAATAATTCATCTAGCCTCTTTTTAGATGTGGTTTTATGCTTTTAATTAGTGTTTGTGCCAAGTAGTACTTTTGGGAAGACTTGGGGAAAGTCTTTGCGATCTTGCTGTAAAAAACAGAAACTTTAGCGCTCACAAGAATTGCTGCCATTTTTTATTGGAGAGTGATATTTAGTTAATTATTTTTGAAGATGATTAATAGATAAATTTCTAACGTCCACCAATTTATTTTAGAATTTTCGGAGTTCCATAAGTGGTCGAAACCTATATATAACTACAAACTATTCTGTTTTTGACAGATTCTGTTTTTCGTGTGTTGTTTGCTTATTTTGATGAATCTATGTCTAATAAAAGAGTTTATGAACCATAGGGAAGTTGTAATACAGTAGGTTTAACACCAATATAAATAAAGAATGAGTTTATTACAGTACCTTGAAGTGGTGTTTTGTTTTCTTTTACTAACGGAGCTCATGAGATTTTCTATTTGAGTTTTGTGTAGTGAAGTTTTCAAGTTTTGGGTAAAGATTTGATGGATTGGCAAGAGCCTAAGATTGGGGATGCCCAAGGCACCCCAAGGTAAAATCCAAGGACACCCAAAATCCTAAGCTTGGGGATGCCCCGGAAGGCATCCCCTCTTTCGTCTTCGTCTATCGGTAACTTTACTTGGGGCTATATTTTTATTCACTACATGATATGTGTTTTACTTGGAGCGTCTTGTATGATTTGAGTCTTTGCTTTTTAGTTTACCACAATCATCCTTGCTGTACAAACATTTTGAGAGAGACGCACATGATTTGGAATTTGTTAGAATACTCTATGTGCTTCACTTATATCTTTTGAGCTATATAGTTTTTGCTCTAGTGCTTCACTTATATCTTTTAAAGCACGGTGGTGGTTCTATTTTATAGAAATTATTGATCTCTCATGCTTCACTTATATTATTTTGAGAGTCTTAAAAAGCATGAAAATTTGCTTTAATTGTGAATTTAGTCCTAATATAATAGGCATCCAAGATCGGTATAATAAAAACTATCATACAAAAAGTGCATTGGATAATATGAGAAGATTGATACTTGATAATTGTTTTGAGATATGAAGATGGTGATATTAGAGTCATGCTAGTTGAGTAATTGTGGATTTGATAAATAATTGTGTTGAAGTTTGTGATTCCCGTAGCATGCACGTATGGTGAACCGTTATGTGATGAAATCGGAGCATGATTTATTTATTGATTGTCTTCCTTATGAGTAGCGGTCGGGGTCGAGCGATGGTCTTTTCCTAACAATCTATCCCCCTAGGAGCATGCGCGTAGTACTTTGTTTCGATAACTAATAAATTTTTGCAATAAGTATGTGAGTTCTTTATGACTAATGTTGAGTCCATGGATTATGCGCACTCTCACCCTTCCACCATTGCTAGCCTCTCTAGTACCGCGCAACTTTCGCCGGTATCATAAACCCACCATATACCTTCCTCAAAACAGCCACCATAACTACCTATTATGGCATTTCCATAGCCATTCCGAGATATATTGCCATGCAACTTAGCACCGTTCCATTATTATGACACGCTTCATTATTGTCATATTGCTTGCATGATCATGTAGTTGACATCGTATTTGTGGCAAAGCCACCGTTCATAATTATTTCATACATGTCACTCATGAATCATTGCACATCCCGGTACACCGCCGGAGGCATTCACATAGAGTCATATTTTGTTCTAAGTATGGAGTTGTAAGTAAATAAAAGTGTGATGATCATCTTTATTAGAGCATTGTCCCATGTGAGGAAAGGATGATGGAGACTACGATTCCCCCACAAGTCGGGATGAGATTCCAGACTAAATAAAAAAGAGGCCAAAGAAAAAAAAGAAAAGGCCCAACCAAAAATGAGAGAAAAAGAGAGAAGGGACAATGTTACTATCCTTTTACCACACTTGTGCTTCAAAGTAGCACCAAGATCTTCATGATAGAGAGTCTCCTATGTTGTCACTTCCATATATTAGTGGGAATTTTACATTATAGAACTTGGCTTGTATATTCTAATGATGGGCTTCCTCAAAATGCCCTAGGTCTTCATGAGCAAGCAAGTTGGATGCACACCCACTTAGATTCTTTCGTTGAGCTTTCATACACTTATAGCTCTAGTGCATCCGTTGCATGGCAATCCCTACTCACTCACATTGATATCTATTGATGGGCATCTCCATAGCCCGTTAATATGCCTAGTTGATGTGAGACTATCTTCTCCTTTTGTCTTCTCCACAACTTAAAGCACAAGTGCTCCCTAGGTGGTTTTGGTAATTAATGTCAACATATCTCTTGATTGGACTAACATTTTTATATAGTATGTTTTAGATAAGTTCAACAGTGAAGTGGCATGGACTAGAGGATGTGAAACCCCTTCAAGATGCTATGGACAAAGGATTGGCTCAAGCTCAAAGCTCAAGACTCTACATTTTCTATTTTAGTGATCCAAGATCACATTGAGTCTATAGGAAAAGCCAATACTATCAAGGAGGGATGAGGTGTTGCTTTATGAGGCTCTTGCTCAAATGCTTAGTGATATGCTCCAAAGCCCTCAACTACTTCATCACATCCACATATGACCTAAACCAAAAGTCAAACTCGGCCCCACCAATTCTTCCTATCCGGCGCCACCGAGTTTCAAATGTCTTAGCCACTGCCACAAACCCTAGGCAAATAGGTCTCACCGATAGGGATCTCGGTCTCACCGAGATGGGATTGCAAACTCTCTGTTGCCTATTGCAATACTTTCGGTCTCACCGAAACTTGCGATCGGTCCCACCGAAACTGCAATGTAAACTCTCTGGTTCCCTTTTGTAACATTTCGGTCTCACCGAAATGAGCGATCGGTCCCACCGAGTTTACCTGACCAACTCTCTGGTTAGCTTATTACCAAAATCGGTCTCACCGAGATTACGTTATGCCCTAACCCTAATCATATCGGTCCTACCGAGTTGCATGTCGGTCCCACCGAAAACCCTAACAGTCACTAGCTTTGCTAAATTGGTCCGACCGAGTTTAACCATTTGGTCCCACCGAGTTTGGGAAGTTATGTGTAATGGTTAGATTTTGTGTGGAGGCTATAAATACCCTCCACCTCCTCTTCATTCGTGGAGAGAGCCATCAGAACAAACCTACACTTCCAACCTAAATTTTCTGAGAGAACCACCTACACTTGTGTTGAGACCAAGATATTCCATTCCTACCATATGAATCTTGATCTTTAGCCTTCCCCAAGTTGCTTTCCACTCAAATCTTGTTTCCACCAAATTCATATGCTGTGAGAGAGAGTTGAGTGTTGGGGAGACTATCATTTGAAGCACAAGAGCAAGGAATTCATCATCAACACACCATTTGTTACTTCTTGGAGAGTGGTGTCTCCTAGATTGGCTAGGTGTCACTTGGGAGCCTCTGACAAGATTGTGGAGTTGAACCAAGGAGTTTGTAAGGGCAAGGAGATCGCCTACTTCATGAAGATCTACCGCTAGTGAGGCAAGTCCTTCGTGGGCGATGGCCATGGTGGGATATACAAGGTTGCTTCTTCGTGGACCCTTCATGGGTGGAGCCCTCCATGGACTCGCGCAACCGTTACCCTTAGTGGGTTGAAGTCTCCATCAACATGGATGTATGATAGCACCACCTATCAGAACCACGACGAAAACATCCGTGTCTCCAATTGCATTTGAATCTTCCAAACCCTTCCCTTTGCATTCTTGCAAGTTGCATGCTTTACTTTCCGCTGCTCATATACTCTTTGCATGCTTGCTTGATATGTATTGTGTTTGTTAAACTTGTGCCTAAACTCCACTTCAACCTAAAGAATTAAAAAACTGCAACTTTTAGCACTTAGTGTCTAATCACCCCTCTAGACACCTCTTCTCGATCCTTTCAATTGGTATTAGAGCTTTGGTCTCCATTGCCTTGGTTTAAACACCATTGGAGGAAGATGGATGAGTCTACTTTGGGGAGTCTTAGAGGTAGAGTGCCTATTCTTGATGGAGAATATTTTCATGAGTGGAAAAATGAAATGCTTGAGATTTTCAATGAATATCATTTGAGCAAGTATATTGCTAGCCCTTGTGCACCTCATGTTGATCCTATGCATCCTACCCTTGATGAGTCAATTAACATGATTCGCAATCTTAGAACTGTTAATCCTATCACTAGAGGCTTGCCTAGAAACTTGATTGGATGTTTTCCTACTCTTAACTGTGCCTACACCATATGGAAATTTCTTGAGGAACTCTTTCCAAATTATTCCTTGAAAGATCTAGATGAAATCCTCCATAAATCTATTGCCTTGATTAGGATGAGTTCCAATGATCCCAAATTTGGTGACTGCTTATTTGAGCTTACTAATCTTACGAGTGCCAAAGGAGATGTTGGAATCATTAGCAATATCATTTCCAGAGCTATTAGAATTCATAAATATAACTATAGAAATGATCATTTATCTAATGAATTACCCTCTCTAGGAATTGATCAATCACAAGATGATGTTGAACATGGATACTCTGATGAAGATGATGATGATAGTGACTATGACCTTGATGATGCGATGAGACACTTTAGTATTATGGCAAATCTTCGCGGCTACATGGCCGGAGGAAAGGAATGGGTTCTTGATAGTGGATGTACTGATCATATGACCTGAGATAAAGATATGTTCCGTGAGCTTGCTGAAAACGACGACCCTCGAAAATATGTCACCTTCGGTGATAACTCAAAGGGTAAGGTGGTTGGGCTCGGTAAGGTGGCCATCTCACATGATAGCTCCATACAAAATGCCATGCTCATTGAATCTCTTGTGTACAACTTACTTTCAGTATCTAGACTTGCTGATTTCGGTCTCAATGTTTTATTCACTGAAGTAGATTGCCAAGTGTTTCGTAGAGACAATCGTAAAATGGTCTTTACTGGTATACATAGAGGTGATCTTTACATTGTTGATTTCACTAAAAAGGCTCAACCTAGAACTTACTTAATTGCTAAATCCTCTAAAGGTTGGTTATGGCATAGACGATTAGGTCATGTTGGTATGCGAAACCTTG